>NW_023501411.1:0-155111 GCF_013396195.1 Fusarium tjaetaba | reverse complement strand
TAAGCTTTAAGTATTAATTAATAGGCTGAATATAGCACTGTGCAGTGAATTACTGCGAGTGAATCGTTCCACTAATATGTAACCTTGTTCAACAAGAGCACTCTTGTTTGTTCACGCTCTCTCTCTTTCTCCCTTTTATATTCTTAACCTTTCAGTGTTCACACCAAAGCCTATTTAACCTCGAAACCTCACAACCTCACAACCTTTCAATCTCACAGTCTCACAACATCAGAACCTGCGCATCTCTCTCTCAATTCTTTCATCTCCCATCCATAACTGAAACAAAAACTTCATTCGCAAAGATGGTCAAGGAGTACTTTCTCGCCCCACACTTTGACGCCCCAGCACCCCCACGGGGATTAATCAAACTCGGCACCGTCCTCAGCAACCTTTGGCAATTCTCTCCTTGTAACCTGGACCGACTTCAGCCGATCCCCGAACTCGCAACTCTTTCCTGTCGAGACTCAAGACTCAGTCGATATAGACGTCCTCAACCTTCACTCCGATCATCGCCCTTTGACGGAGCGAGCCTTGGGACTGATTGGCCGGGGCCCACGTGCACCATCCCGACGCCCTGAGGGTGAATACACGGTGATCTCATGCGAGCATCTCGATACCCTCGGCTTCACCCCGACCGAGTCCTACGTCAAGGACACCATCGAAAATCTCGATGACGAGTGTCTCAAGCCGTCAAGCAGGTCCAAGCGGCCGGTTTACATGGTCACGGGTTTGAAGATTGCCCGTGGTGCCAAGTACTCATCGAGGGTCAGTAGCCGCGCGGTCGTGGGGCGGGACTTTTCTCTTCCTCGAAACCCCCTTGTCTCGCTGGCCGTGAGCTTCGGCCACCACAGTGAGAGTGTCATGGAGTCAAGCTGGAGTAGCTTGGTCGATTTCATCGTCGCCTTCAAGGTGGTGCAGGTCTGGATTAACCATAAGGGAGAGGTCAAGTTCGAGGAGTACAACAAAAAGGCCGTGATGGAGTTCGAGCCATCGTCTGAGTAAATTGCCCGTACCCTTCTATCCGAGGGCGGTACGGTGGCGATCTGACGAGCGAATAATCGGAGGAGATGTTGAGAAGGTGTAATTCGACATCCGCGAGAGGTCAGAGGATTTGTAGTGGGGGGGATGGATATGGTGTTCTTATGCCCTATGTGAGCCGCCTAAACTTCAACCTTATAGTCGGCAGCCCAATACATAGCTCAACCTTACAGGCAACAATCGACTACATAGTGGCTGAGCTTAATTGAATTCAACTTCATCTAAACATCTTCTTTTACTATCATAGAAAAATTGCGGAAACCCTGCGGTAGTGTTTGAATAGGGTGTGTGGGCCAGTCATGGCTACCCTCACGTGAATCATACTAACATTTAATCATATAGCATCTCAACTTGGCTCATATCATCGCCCTCCAGTGATTCTTCCAAGTCCGCTTCAATGATATCCGCCTCGTCTTCATCTTCATCCCCCATGATTTCCTCTCCCATGACCTTCCACCTATTCTTAACATCCAAGAACGCCCTATCGACATTCTTGCTAACAAACCACTTGAATCCGATGCGTCTGTAACCAACAGCATACACTTGCTCTGTTGAAGATAGATATACCTGTGTCTGCTGCGCGCTGTTCCCTCTTCTCAGATTACCTTGAATATCTGCCAGTCCACCTGTAGGGTCAATACCCCCTGCTAGGATGGCGCCTAATGGGACACCAGCCCCTGTAGAAATAGCCTTCGAGGTCGAGATGGATTGAGATACCTCGGCGTTGATCACAGTCCGAAGAGCAGTAATCACGTACATTTTGTGGCCGTCACCGATGGCGTCTTGTAATCTCATCCGCGTGCGCTCTTGAGATATAATCTCTTTGAAGAAAGCGAGAGGACTTTTGACCTCGTAAGACATGGCTTTGCACGCCGAAAGATTGAGCACGTGTGTTTGGGAATTGCTCCAAGACCCCGAAAGAAGCTGAGTAAGAGTGGCCTCCAAGGTCGATCCTTTCTTTTGTTCAATACGCGTTCGGAAGTCTAGCTGTTCCGAAACATGTATTGCATCTTCTGGGAGGGCAATCGGCTCAAAGGCGTCGATATGAGGCTGGCTGACGTTAGGCACTAGGTTGCCTAGCTTGATTTTCCCCAGATCAATAGGAGTATTGATGAGTACGAGTGGCAGCGGCATTTTCAATAACAATAGAATAGGGCCATTTAATGGTACTGATGATGGGCTTTGGCGATGATAAGAAAAACTTTCATTGTGAGAAGCAGAATAATTATCATGCGGTCCGCTACGGACTACCTACTCACAGAACTTTAGCTGCGGGGTTACACGGCATCTTTGTGCCGATCGTCAAGTTCAGCCGCACGCCACTGGGCTATATAGCCTTCACTATTCGCTTGTATCTTGGCATGAGGCTCGTCAGAGGCTGAAAACTATTGAAATAAGTGGAATGTGGCGCGGATCCAGAATCTGATGGCCTCCAAGAAGGGATGGCTAAGATGGTCAGATGGATTATCTCAAGTATTGTCCCTATGGGTACTTTGCCCTTTAATATTCTCGGGCTACGCTTGTAAATGCCAAGCCTTCGAGACTCTTCCTCAACTCCTAAGTAATCGTTCCAACAAGAATATCTCCACTATCTTATAATGCCTCTAGTCAGCATAGCAGATCTTGCACACGCTGGCCGAGAAGCCTATGCCCGCTACCAACTCGACGACGATGTCGACACGCTCTCTCAGGCGATTGGATGCCTTAAAATCGTCAACGATCACGTCCAATTACCATTTGTTCTCGCGGACCTAGGCGTGTACTTACACGACAGATACGGACTAACTGGGAACTCATCTGATCTTGAAGAAGCTATCACATTTGAGAGTGAGTCTCTCGCTCGAATTGACCCGGATTACACCCGTCGGGCACAAATTCTCAATAACCTGGGCCAATTCTATAACTCGCGGTTTGAGTCAACCTCAACACCGAGTGATCTGCAACAAGCTGTAGCTCAAACTCAGCTTGCCGTTATGGAGGCCGTAAAGCATGAAGACGAGGCAGCACCTGAGTACCTGGACTACCTTCTGGAGCTGATTGCCACGCAAGCAAGCTATCATGCTACTGAGAATGATTCGACTGAAGCCTTCGGCAGGATTGAGGAAATTTTGGACTTCGGGCGGAACATAGTAAAGCCCAGACACTACGATCAGATTGCGAATCTCTCCTATATCAAGTCCGAAATCACATCTCAGCTACCGGAATTGCTCAAAGCTATCTCGCATGCTGAGAGTGCCCTGAATGCGACTGGAGATGACCCAGACTACCGGGCCATCAGGTTGACAAATCTTGCCAACTATCAGCTTACACTGTACGAAAAAACCTTTCAAGGTGATATCCTACGAGATGCCATTCGAAATACGAGAGAGGCAGTCGAGCTCGCTAGTAAAGGCACAGATAATGCCTTGGTCGAAAGGATGGCCCTGGCCAGCGCGCTTCATCACAATTATCACTGGAGTGGCCAAGTGGATGATCTCGATGAAGCAATTGAGATAGGTTTTCAAGTCGTCACAGCGACTGCGCCTCGAGATGAAGATTGGCTCGACAGCATGCAAAATCTTTCATTATTCGTCAAAACGGGATTCAAGGCTAAGGGCGTACTTGATGATCTGACTGTTGCTATCGACCTGCTTCAATACGCAATGAAAAATGAAAGTCTTCCCCTCGATTCTCAAAGCCGTTCTGCGGCAATGGCGTTAGACTTGCTAGAAGTCAAATACGAATCTACCAGATCCGATCAAGACTTTGCATTTGCACTCAATGCTTATAATACTGCAATCGATCATCAGCCTGAGGAGCCTGCCACCTCGGAGGCTATTTGGAAGCGACAATCTCATGCAACAGCAACAATCTCCACCCTCTTCAGGGAAAGGTTTGAACGTTTGAGAGACCCTCAAGATATCGATACTTCTATTATCCTAGCTCGCCGATTTCTCTCAGTTGAGAACTCCTTAAACCTTGACGATTGCTCAAGTGCCTTGGCCCTCGCCCTATGGACCGACTTCCGATTCCGTGGTGGGATGGAGAAGCTTGACGAGGCGGTAGATTTAGCGAAGAGTATTGTGAAACGCCAACCGCCTAGTGGGGCAGATTACCTTGGATCTTTGAACAACTTGAGCGGCATCTGTCAGACGAGATACGACGCGACAGGAAATGAGGCGGATCTGCAGACCTGTATAGATTCGGCCCTCGAGGGGCTGGGTGCCATGGTCCCAAATAGCAATGCAACCCTTCGAATTGCAATGCTGCTATCAGCAAGCTCGGCATATATATCCAAAGCAGAGAGGTTCGGGGATCTGGAAAATGTTCAGCTAGCTGTCAGATACGCCTCAGAGGCAAGAGACTTGGCCAAGGAAAAAAGGTTGCCTGTGGATCTCTCGACATCTCTAGACCTGACCTTGTCACAGGCCCTTGCTCTTCGCTACCACTACCTTCAAGCTCTTGCAGACCTGGTCGACACTGTTCGGACTCTCCGCCATGCCAGAATCACGTCTTCAGAGCATTTTCTATTCCCGATTGTCCTGAATAATCTCGGCGAAGCACTTAGAACACAGTTTTCTAGGACGGGAGATGTAGATTGTCTCATCGAATCCACCGAAGCCCTAGAACAGGCGGTTCTCATGTCATCCCCAGGCGATCCTGCGCAAGCGATGTACCGGAGCAACCTCTCCTTGATCCTCTTCGATCTCTTCAAGTTGACCCAGGAACGCGAGACACTGGACAGTGCCATAGAGTCTAGTGACAAGGCGATCCAAGAGACAGTCTTAGGCAATACGCAGTTACCTGAGAGGTTGAACACCAGCGGCAGCTTGTACGCCGCAAGGTTTGAGCTCACTAAGCTGAATTCCGATATGGATGAAGCTATCAGCCAAACCCAAGCTGCTGTTGATGCGACCCCAGCAGACAATCCTCAATGTGCCAAGTATTACAACAACTTGGGAGGGTATTTCATGAAGCGGAGCCTAGCACGAGAGCTAGAGGACACGGGATCCTCTGAAAGATCAGAAGAGGATATGAAAGCGTCACTTCAAGCCTACAAACATCTGCTTTACATGGCGGGTGCTACTCCTCTAGAACGAGTAGGAGCTGGCTACAGTGCTTCCTCGATAGCATACAACGACAAGGATTTGAAGGGTGCCCAAAGCATGATACAGAAGACCATCGAGATGCTTCCCAAGATCAGTCCCCTCGCACTTGAGCGCTCTGACCAGGAACACGCTTTGAGTGGCATCTCAGGCCTCTCATCGTACGCTACCTCGATTGTTTTAGAGGCTGGTGCAGATGCTTCACGAGCGCTTCAATTGCAAGAGGCCGGTCGTGGAGTAATCGCAGGTCTTGCCATCTCAGCTCGTAACGATATTAGCGACTTAGAAGCCCAAGCTCCTGAACTCGCGGCTGAATACAAGAATTGCAGACACCTACTCTCATCGCAAGTCCCGGTGGCTCCACTCACTAGAGGTACTGCAAATTCTACCGAGACTCACAGAGTAGACAGGTATGAGCTGAACAAAAAGCTTGACGCGCTAGAAGACAAGATCCGCCAAGAAGTTCCAGGCTTTCAGAACTTCCAACAACCTCTATCGACTGATGCCCTGAAGGCATTGGCCAGTAAAGGTCCTGTTGTATCATTCAATGTCAGCCACATCAGGAGTGATGCTTTCATCATCACGCAAACGGATATCACATCTATCTCATTACCTGACCTGAAGGAGGAAGACCTGAACAGCAACGCCAGACTCTTTTTAGAGAGACCTATGATCACCAGGGGGAGTCTTAATACTAAGAACACGAGGAATGCATCCCTGCTGCGCATTCTGAAATGGTTATGGGATGTTGCTGTGCATCCAGTTTTAAAAGCGCTGGATATTGGTCAGAGACCAAAAGGCAAGAAACTCCCACGCATCTGGTGGACCTCGAGTGGGCTGATGGCACTGATGCCTATCCATGCCGCTGGAGATCACACTTCAGACAGCAGTCCGAATATGTTCGATTTCGCCATCCCTTCATATACCACGACACTGAAAACGCTTGCATATGCCCGCGAGACTAAATGGAAACCGCTTCAGGGCGTAAATTGTGAATATGCCTTCATCGTGTCCCCAAACAAGGCAAGAGAAGACAATGAATTATCAGTTGAACAGTCAGCATATGAGCTCAATGACATGGTTCAACAGCACTGCAAAACCAGAGTTCTCATAGCTCCAGACAAGGCGAAAACTCTTTCATCTCTCGCATCATGTAACGTCGTGTTCTTCGGATGCCATGGTCAATCGATGTCAACTCAACCCTGCAAGAGCTATCTCCAACTTGGCACCAATACCGACTCACACTTGACGATCCAAGAGATCCAAGGCTCGCGACATCAGAACGCACAGCTTGCGTATCTATCTGCGTGCTCGACTGCAAATGTATCAGCCCGGCATCTCGTAGATGAAGTAGTCCATATAGCTGGAGCGTTTTCATTATTAGGATTTCAACAGGTCGTGGGGACGTTTTGGGAGGCTAAGAATAGCAAGGCTAGAGTGGTTGCTAAGCGATTCTATGAGGAGTTGATGCTTGGGGATGGTGAGGATGAAGATTGCATTGCGAGGGCTTATTATACTGCGGTCATGGAGCTGAGGGCAAGTAAGATTCAAGATCCGTTGGTTTGGGCTACTTTCGCTCACTTTGGGGCGTGATTCAACATCAAATCATTCAACTCTGCTTCTAAATCAGTCTAAGCCAACCTAAGCTCGTCTAAAACTATACTATCGCACTTCTTACACTTCTGTCCCCAGTTACTTAGTATGAGCCTCAAGATTCAGGAGATCCTGCTTATCCCCAGTATACTGAACCTTTTTCATCCACTCCTCCACGCTCTTGACACGATCCGGCACAATTCTATCCAGAAACCCAAAGTCCCTCTGAATCAGCCCTGAGTTATCACTGGGGCTCGCCTTGTAAAGGTTCCACCAGTTTTTGAAGTTCTCTCCATAGGTCATGAGCAAACCACTATCATCTTTGACAGACTGGAAGCCAATCTTTGTATCCGGTCCTTGCGGCAGCGACTTCCACGCGACAGAGTTCCAGATATCGATAGGGACGTTAACGAATCGACTTGTCTTTCCGCTGACCTTCTCAGAAGCTTTGGCGATATCTTCACCAGTTGCGAGAACGGTGGCAATACCAAAGTCCAACTGGTTTGACTCCTCAGGGTGCTGGAGTGCCCAGTCGACGTATTTACCAAAGTCACCTAGGTGGATGAATGGGATAGAGCCATCGTCAAGAGGAAGCTGGAAGGTGAGAGAACCGTCCTGTTCGATAGCGGGTGACATGACTGCCGAGAGCAGTTCCATATATGGGCCTGATCTAATGATAGTCCATTGCATCTTGACGTCTTTCTGAGCGTGGATCCAGTCTAAAAGGATGCATTAGCAAAGGCCTGATGGTAATACATGACGCAAAAAATGGCTGCTTACCTTGGATTCTAGCCTTGCCTTGATAATGACCAACATACAGGTCAGGATCATAGTTGGTCTTGGGTCCAACAGAGTCAAGACCACTGTAAATGAAATGCTTGACCCCAGCTCTAGCAGACAACTCAAAGAGCCGGATGCCCCAATAAGTTTCAGCTTGTTCTCCGAGGGCGAATCCGTCCGTGTTGACCAGAACATAATCAACACCCTTGGCAGCTTCGACAAAGGCTTTGGTGTCATAGCCAGTTGCGGCGTCACTAACAGCAATCTTGACATTAGGCAGAGCCGCTAGTTCGACAGCCTTGGGGGATGTCGCGCTGCGCGTGAAGGCTGTGATGTTGTACTGGCCAGTGCTGGAAAGGTGACGAAGAATGGCTCCGCCTTGAGCTCCAGTGGCACCAACGATGAGGATTGACTTCATTGTTAAGAGGACTTGAAGGTTTGCGGAATTAAAGATGTTTGCGATGATGTGCTCTTTGTTATAGGTTGAGTATAATAGTGAATAGATAGTGTTCCTCTAGAAATCGAAGAAAAGATGTCCTTATATATGCAATTACAACCTCTGTTGTCTATATCATATAGCGACTACTATCTGTGGTGGAGCTTTATAAGCGTTCTGCTCACTAATATTCTGTTTAGTGATCAGGTTGCGATGCGACCTCACCCAAAACCCCGCAATGACCGCAATGTTTCCCGCAATGCTCGAAGCCGCCAATAATAATCCTATATCCGACTTAGTCATCCGTCTCGTCCAAGTCAAGAACCGCTAAAGTACCGCAAGATCCGCTGACGCGTCTGCTTACTCGTCATTATCCGCCCATCACCACAATGGCCTCCCCAACGCGAGTTGGAGTGTGGAAACCCATACCTCCTGGAAGCAGAGCTCGCGTCTCCTGCTTTAGTTGTCGCGAGAGTAAGCGGAGCTGTGACAAATCATTGCCTACATGTTATCTCTGTCGTCGCAAAGGCATAGGATGCTACTATCCCCAGCACCGCGGTCAGAAGAACCCCTCCCCAATTGGTGAGGGGCCCAATCTCGAAAATGCTGCAGCTGGAAGAATTTCGGAGACTTCTCAGCCTAAAAAGGCACAAGTTTTGGTCAACCCGGAGGCAATTCGCTTTCTGGCCCCAGACCTCTTTCGCGACATGAATCTACAGGTCCCTCGTGTCAACTGGGAGATACCAGCTGAGATTGATACACAACTCGGGGGTCGGCAACAAATGCAAGAGACTACCAAGGTATTCTTGCAGTTGACGAAATCATGGATGCCTATCGTCAACGGGAAGCGCCACTTGGCTGCCGTCTTGAATCCCCTTGTTCCACTTCGCCGCCCAACAGCCCTCTTAGCGCTGTGCATGAAGCTTTGCTGTCTGCCTGTCGACAAAGTTGAAGAGAAGCGCGTGTTGTACGAGCTTGTGAAGAAATTATATGCGGAAGTGGAGCGTCAAGAGGACTCATGCCTTCAGCTCATGCAGTCAGCAGTCTTCATTGCTGTGTTTGAGATGGGCGATGCCATTTTCCCAGCTGCTTACTTGACTGTCGGGGCTTTGGCAAGGTATGGTATGGCCACGGGGATGGATAAGATCAACCAGACTGCGCTGGGTAAGGACTGTGCAGCAACTGTGGGTGCCTCGTGGGCGGATATCGAGGAGATGAGGAGGGTTTGGTGGGGAGCGTTGATCCTTGACCGGTATGTCAATTGCTACAAGCATCGCGCATTGTGCTAATTTGTTGCACGAAGTTTGCTGAACGTCTCTGAACCGTCTCGTGGTTTAAGCACGGCTGATCCCTCCTTCGAGGATTTTCTCCCTGTGGATGATGACTTCTTTTACAACCAAGTATGATTATCCTTTCCTTACCTAGCCCGATTAACAACATATCTCATCAACAGTCATCATCTCCCGAACATGCTACTCGCATATCTGAAGGCTTCACCTTCAAGATGGGATCCTTCGCAAGGCTATGCCAAGCCATGCACCTCATCAGCAAATCCATCTCATTCTGTCGCATTGCATCTAATAGCAGCGAGGCTCCACAGAATAGTACAGCTGAGGAGGTGGGACAGCTCTGCCGTACACTTGAGTCCCTAGTCCGCGTCAACGAACTCGAAGCGACAAGCCGCCGACTGGCGTTTTGTAGCCAAAGCTGTGTTTCATACATGTGAGTCACCCCAACTCAGTGAGAAATCTATACTGACTTCGACGAGTGGGATTCTGCTACTGCAGCAGCACTATTGGCAACAACCTGGCCACGAGTCAGAACAAGACTCGGCACGCAATATCTTCCCAGAAACAATTTCTGCACTCGAAACTCTAGTTCGTATCTCGGCGACCCTGCGAGAAGGCGGTTACGAGCTATCGCAGTATCTTGAAGACGGACGATGTTCTCTCTTTCTAGTTGAACTAGTCTACCAAGGCATGCTAGTCCTTTTGCGAATGGGCAAGGTATGGCTGGCAGAGGACGTACAGAGCAAGAAGGAATCATTGACCTGGCTGCTCTCGCACATGGGGAAGCGGTGGCCACTCGTCGGTAAGACCATTACCAAAATACTTTATGCCTAGACTAATATCGTCACAGCAGTGTACAAGCGTATCTTGGAAGCGAGGGAGAGTATACTGGCTGTTGAAGATGCTTTGACATAGGATAGATAACTATACAGATAACTACCACAGTCAGGATATCTACTTAAAACACATATGCAATGAAACTCTCTTCGCGTGCTTCCGCTATGCTAGTTGCAAATCTCCATATCCTACAGCTTCGACGTAGCCCCCTTGGAAACAGACTTATAAGTCTGCTCAAACCGCTCTCTCGTATCCCTGATGCAATCATGCTCATAAATCATCTTTTGCACCTCCGGACTAACCCACTTATCCGGCACCGGCGCAGACCCCGTCTTTGCAGCCGCAAACTGACGATCTCGTTCCTCCCTAGCATTTCCAGCGCCCAGATGCAAAGCCTTGGCAGATTGAACTGCCAAATCTACCAAAGTCGATGTACGAGGCTTTCGCAAAAGTTCATATACCTTTAGTGTCTTCTCGATAGCTTCTCGGTCTGAACCGTTGCCTGGCATTAGACTCAAAGCTTCAGCGAGTGTTGCTGCGTCTTCGATCGCCATTGCAGCACCTTGTGAGAGGTGGGGTAGTGTAGGATGGCATGCATCGCCGAGCATGGTGACTGCACCGCATGTCCAGGTTGCAAGAGGCTCATGACAGCGTAATTTCCACTCGACCACTTCGTCACCCGGTACAAGATCGAGAAGCTGTTGAACGATGGGGTTGAAGTCTTCAAATACCTGCTTCATGGCCTTTTTGCTTCCCTTGTTGGTCCATGTAGCGTTGGTAGCACCGGCAAAATTGACATCAGGTTGAACTGAAGCAATGTTGAAGATGGAGTGGTTGTGGATGGGATAGGCGATGATATGTCGCTTTTCGCCTATCCACCGCCGAACAGTGTTGCTGTTGAGCATGTACATCAGGTACGGATGTGGTTCCAGTAGTTCTCGGGGAAGAAGAATTCTGTAAGCTGCTGTACCAGTCTCGAGGATTTCTGCTGCCAAGTTGAGATGAGCGAGTATCGACTCTCTAACCTTGGACTTGATCCCATCAGCACCAATGAGCACATCCGTCTCAACAATCTGCGGCTTCCCATTCTCATCCTTAACAATAAACTTGACCTTCCCCGGTCCAAAGTCCTCAACATACTGCAACGTCTTCTTAAAATGAAATTCCACAGCGGGCTCTGCCTTGGCAGCATCGTAAATCCCCTCAGCCAGCGAAGCACGATGACCTGCATAGTGGGGATACTCATACTTATCGCCAATATCAGCCATGGAAACGCGCACAAGAAGCTTATTTGAAGCGCCATCGTGGATGACGACTTCTTCGACTTGTGTGGCTCCGTCTTTGATGGAGGATTTGGTCCAGACGCCGAGTTGGTCGAGGAGGCGGATCATGTTGGGGGCCATTTGGATGCCGGCGCCGACGAAGCCGAGGGCGGGTGCGTCTTCGTAGACATGGATGTTTGTGAAGCCTTTCTTGGCGAAGGCTAGGGCAGCGGCCAACCCTCCCATTCCTGGATGAGGAGTTAGTTATCATTGGATGTTGTTTGTGTTATTGAACGGGATCATACCGGCTCCAATGATGGAGACTCTGAGATCTGTCTTGTTGGTCATGGTGATGTGCCGTGAGATGAGAGTATGGGGAATGAAGTTTATCGTTTGTTGAGCTTCTTTAGTCAAAACACAATTTGATTAATTCTCTCAGGCCTTTTTATCTTCACAACTATCATGAGCTCAACCCTTGACTGTGATAGTTTTCGCAAGTTGAAGAAACACGGCACAAAACCTCGGTAGACACATCGGCCGTCCCACATCGGAACCCCGCCGAGCGATCACAACTCGGCAATTGCCCTGTAGATAAGTGCATACATCAAATCATGGCTGAAACGCAGCCCATCACCGAATCAAGAATGGCTTATTTCTGCTTTCAACAAGCTACAGGACATCACATGCAGGCGTCCAGGGTAGTCTCCCCGCATTCTACCAAACTCTATCCCCACACAGACACAATCCAAGACCCCACAAGCGCTAGCAAACCCCACAGAGTTAAGGCATCGGCAGTTTAAGTGAGTCAAGTCCCGACCATCCCGTTGATAAGGTATAATAGTAAAACAGGACCAGGCTCCGAATATTGTCGTTAGGGGCAATACTACTCTGTCTCATCTTACCTTTTTTCTTCTTGAACACAAAAACCTCGGTTAAGTGATCATCATGCCTCAGCCGAATACTCTAACCCACGCCAAAGTCGAACTCGAGGATGATCCTCATCGTGCTGCGCTGGAGGACAATCCCACTACGCAGCCGAAGACGGGAGCCCGAGTCTGGATTGCCATCTTTGTAAGAAAACCCCTGTTATCATATAATCCTCGGAATCGGAACTGACTTATACCGATTGACAGTCAATGGCATTGTCCTTCGGACCAGCTGTTGGTCTTCCATTCGTCTGTGTTGCTAGTATCGTTGTGCAGATAACGAATGAACTTGGCGATGCGAGTCAACTGCCGTGGGTCGTAGGAGCATGGTCTCTCGCGACAGCCTGCTCTTTCTCCCTTGGCGGTCCCTTCAGCGATATCTTTGGACGTCGAAGCATCATCCTTGCAGGCCAAGTTGTCGTTCTGATCGGTAACATTGTTGGAGGAACCGCCCAGAACACCCAAAGCATCATTGCAGCCGAGACCTTGGTCGGTCTTGGAACTGGCTTTGTGTTTGTGGCGTATGCAGGTGTACCCGAGATGCTTCCCAACAAATGGCGGTCTCTCGGCCTAGGCATTCTCGAGGGAGGAATTGCCATCCCCTGGTAAAGTCTACGCATCCCCTCGACTAGTCATTGAGGCTTTACTAATGCTGGGGTTTCAGGGCCGTGGTGAGCGTTCTCCTCGCAAATGCCATGTACAAGTATGCGACCTGGCGATGGCTCTTCTACATCGCCATCATCGTCCAGGCCATCTCCTTGGTTGGTACAGCCTTGTTCTACTGGCCCACGTCTCATCCCCAAGGAGATTTCGACAAGTCACGCTGGACTCAGTTCCGAGAGATCGACTGGATCGGCCTTGGCCTGTTCACAGCCGGGCTCGCTGTATTCCTGATCGGCTTGACCTGGGGCGGCAGTGCTTCTCATCCATGGAAAAGCGCCAGCACCATCGTACCTATTGTTCTTGGGCTATTCACCATTGTCGCCGCTTTCATCTACGACTTTTTCATTGCTAAAGCCCCCATGTTTCCTCTCAGTCTCTTTTCTACCATCCGTGGCTTTCTTCTTGTAATTGTTGTCTTGTTCATTTCGGGAATGAACTATAATTCCCTTTCTGCTCTGCTTCCTCAAGGCTCCCTCTACATGTTCACCACTGACGGCATCGAGATTGGCGTTCTGGCATTGCCCAACACCCTGATGCAAGGCGTTTGTGGTTTCCTGGTTCCTCTTTTCTCCCACAAGATTGGTCACATCAAGTGGCAATTTGTCGCCGGCACAGCATTCCAGGCTATCTTCATCGGAGCCAGCGCCGCAACCGTCAATCCTAACCACAAACTCGCCTGGGCGTTTGTACCAGCCTTTGGAGTTCCAATGTTCGTCCTTTGCACCATCCTGGGATACTCCATCGCCAGTCTACATGTCCCGCATTCTCATCTGGGTCTCGCGATGGGTCTCCTGGGTACCTTCCGATCAGCCGGCGGTGCGGTCGGAAATGCCATCTTCAACACCATCTTCCAGGATAAGTTCAAGACTTATTCTGGCGAGGAGATCGCTCGCGCTGCACTACAAAGTGGCCTAAACGCCACTGACCTGGGACTAATCATCCCGGGTACCATTCAGCATAACCTTGGTGTCCCTGGTGCTCTTGACGCCGTACCCGGCATGACACCAGAGATCCAGGAAGTGCTTCGACATGCAGTCAGACTAGCCTACGGTCGCGCATTCCAGTTCGTATTTTACATCACAATTGCATTTTCAACTGTCGCTGTTATTTGTGCCTTATTCGTGGAGGACCCGACTGCTTTCATGACGAATCATGTTCAATCTGCCATGGTTGGTCGAGGTCATACCGGGGTTGTTGATGGAGCTGCCCCGGTCTCGAGTACAGATGATAAGCCAACTGAGAGCCATGATGAGAAGAGCGATGGCAATACTGCAGGCGGAGTAAAGATGGCTTGATATGTGAGCTCGAGAAATTGTACCATAGTCGGCGATACGACTAGTGTCTCGATGGTTCGTCTTCATTGTTGAACACGGACGCCCCGTTGTTATTTAATGGTGGTAGAACCGATGCAATATTGACAGAAAACTGCAATTTAAAATGGGTTCTGATGTCATACAGCGCCAAGCCTATCTAAGAAGGTGGTAAATCTCACCGTTGTTGGTCGAGGTCTCGTAGATTCAAAAGGCCCTTCTCTATTGCGTTTCCTGCATCCATTGTGCCCACCAGGAATTGATTCTGTTGGCCACCGTAAGAGATAAGCCATATCGCGCAATCCTAGTCTATGATCTGACTGACCCACTATAACCTCTATTTTTACCATCTCGTATCTGCATAGCATATGTCCGCCTTACTAACATTTAATTTCTCCCCTTTATTGTCTGAACCACGAACGAATCTCTCATCCATACTGCTATGTCATGAGGCGATTGCAGAATAATGCAAAGTCAGCAATTCCCAACGTTGTCTCTGTCACCACCTTGTATCAGCACGCCTTTATGATGAGCAACAGCGACGCAATTGACCTGGCTTCATGCCTTCTGAACACGATATTTTCTTCACTGTTTCTGTTGCGACTATGGCGACTTCGAAAAAAGGTTATCAAGATTATCTCTGGATATTCTGGCTTCTCATCGCTGGTGAAGCCTCCCTCAACTTATACGTCAATGCGAAGCTGACACAATTTACTGTCTAGGTTATAGTAAGCCTGCTCCTGATGGTGAGTCTTTACCATTTGGCAGCAGAAGCCTCGCAGAAAGATCTCCGTCACACTGTAGTGCCAGTTGGTTCCTTCGTCGCTACTGCGCTCCTCTGTCCTCTGTTGTACCTGGAACGTTTGCGCTCAATCAGGCCAGCCGACCTCGTCGTTGTCTTCTTGATCATATCTTCGGGATGTGATATGGCTCTTGCGATACAAGAAGGGTTCAAGGGGTGGATGATACCCACCACAAGGATTGCTCTGAAGATTCTTCTGATTGCTACGGAAAGCCGAAACAAACAACGGATTCTCAAACCTCTCTACTCTTCCCAATCTCCCGAAGAGCTCGCAGGAATTCTAAGCAGGACATTCTTCTGGTGGATCATCCCCATTCTCGCCTTGGGAAACCAGATAATTCTTTCTGTCGATGACTTGCCTCCGATTGACCAGCTGCTTACATCGGAGAAGCTCCGTCGTGATGGCTTGAAGGCGTGGGACCCGAGGGCAAAACCATTGACCAAGATTACACTACCCATTTGCCTAGTGAAGAGTATGCTACCTCGGTTCATGGCACCAGTCATCCTTCGATTATGTCTGATATTCTTTCGTTACGCGCAGCCGGCTCTTATCAGCTCTGCGGTTCATATACTAAGCAGCCACTCCGATGGAGGTAGGCTTATGCTAATCATTAAAGTCTCCGGGGTGTACTTCGGGCTGGCAGTATTTGATGCAGTTTACCACCATCGATTGAACCGACTCAGCATCATGACTAAAGGCACACTCGTCGGGCTTATCAATAACGCAGCGCTGCGGCAGTCGTCAAGCAGCTACAACGATAGTATAGCTCTTACTTTGATCAGCACAGATACGGAGAGCGTGATGAGGTTCGCGAGCATGTTTCATGAAACTTGGGCACATGCCCTTGAGGTCATAATCGGGATGGCGATGCTGGCTCGACAAATCCGCTGGGCCGCCCCGGTACCACTCGTGATTATCTTCTGTGAGACTTCCAGTTCAGATTCGGTCTTTATAAATGCAGCTAACGGGATTCTGTTCCAAAGTTTGCTCTCGAATGAGTCGGTACCTGGCAAAGAACCTGCAAAGCAAGCAGAAAGCCTGGAATGAAGCGACGCAGAGAAGAATCTCATTGACAGCATCTGCGCTCTCGTCTATGAAAGTGATGAAGATGCTTGGTCTCTCTAGACAGACCGAGGCTTTGCTTCAGAAGCTTCGAGCGCAAGAATTGGAGATGGCTAAAAAAGTGCGGTGGATGATGGTCGCGTATAACGCGAGTGGTATGTTTCATGATGACTATCCAACAGTTCTACCCCCACTAACAATTATAGCAAATGCCCTCGGCATATTCTCTCCTATATTAACATTTGTCATTTTCGTGCTGTATGCTAATCTTCGTGGGTCGACTCTCGACGCCGAGACTGCATTCACGACAACAGCACTTCTTGGGCTAGTAACCCACCCAGCAAACATGATCATGACGATTGTGCCTCGTGCCATTGGCTCTCTGGCTGCTTTTGGAAGAATCCAAGACTATCTTGTCCGGCCTGGTCGAGCGGATGAGAGACTTTTGTTGAGACGAAAAGACGATGATGCTTTATCAGCAATTTGCTTTGAAGCCATCACGGTTCAGTCCCATTCATCATCACGCCCAATCCTCGAAAACATCAATTTCACCGTAAATCAAGGCTCGGTATTCATTTGCGCTGGAGCAGTTGGAAGCGGAAAGACAGTCCTTGCCCAGTGCATTCTAGGCGAAATCCCACTGTCAAGCGGGACAATCTCCGTCTCCACCAAGCGGATTGCTTACTGCGAACAATCACCCTGGTTGCCGAGTGGAACTCTGAAGGAAGCGGTTTGTGGCTTTGAAAAGTTCGAGGCTGGCTGGTATAAGCAAGTCGTCAAGCTTTGCTGCCTTGATGAGGATATCTCAGCCTTCCCGCTTGGGGGCGATACTTTGATTGGGAGCCGGGGCCTGAAGCTCTCTGGAGGTCAAAGACAGCGTTTGGTAGGTACCCAGTTCTGTCTTTACCTGTGAAGCTTTTTGATGCTAAGTATGAACCAGGCACTCGCCCGCGCTGTATATGCTCGGTGTGAAATTGTACTTCTTGACGACAGCTTCTCAGCTCTTGATCACAACACTGAGGGAAAGGTCGTTTCTAATCTTCTGGGAACCCATGGGCACTTCCGCAAGACAGGCACTACAGTCATCTTGATCGCCAACTCTAGTGAGTGCTCAACAGTATCTCTCGGGACATATTGATGCTCATAATCTTCAGCCAAGCACTTTAGTCTGGCCGACTCGTTGATCATTCTGGAGAATGGAAGAGTCACATACCAAGGGTCACCAAACGCAATAAATGAAGAAGCTGCACATTTACATCACACGCCTGTCAGCGCGGTAGGTTCCGAAGACAAGACCGATCTTATCGAATCAAACGAGACAATTCAGAGCCAGGCTCTAAAGGTAAATGAGGCTATGGCTGATTTGGGTAGATCAGCAGGAGATTTCTCTCTATACGGTATGTACAAAGCTTGAACGACATGAGACTCGCTGACTGGCGTAGGATATTACCTGAGAGCTGTGCACCCGCGTAACTTCTTCATACTACTCGTTTGCACAGCTTCGTACTCATTCTTTGTGACCTTTCCACAGTATTGGCTGCAGAAGTGGACGGAATCACCAGGCTCTCAGACGAAATTCTATATCGGAGGCTACCTCATTCTTTCACTCCTAGCCTGGACAGCCACGAATGGGTCAATGTGGTATGTCATTGAGCCTCTAAACTTACTCTCATATGGCTAATGGTCCACTTCCAGGTCTACTCATATGTTGATTGCGCCAACATCGGGTGCTGAACTCCACCGACGCTTACTCTCCACTGTCTTTGGGTCTGTTCAGCATGGCCATCGTACAAAGGGCTTAGCTAACTGATCCCAGCGCTCCATTGCTGTTCTTCTCAATGACAGAAACGGGTTCGATACTGAATCGGTAACTTACCCCATTTGCCTCTTAATGCTTGCCACTTGGCTGATGACTTTCAGGTTCAGTGAAGACATGCAACTCGTCGACAAGAGCCTACCTCCGGCAATACTCTCCCTTTCCAATCGTTAGTACCTCCAATATCTTAAATAATATGTGTACGATGTAGGTTTTCTGACTGCTTGTAGAGGTCTTCAAATTACTGGTGCAGGCGACGCTGCTTTTCAGCGCCCAGAAACTGCTAGCTGCCACGTTGCCAATCTGCATTTTGGTAGTCTACGTTGTGCAGCGAGTGTACCTGCGCATATCTCGACAGCTTCGTTTGCTCCAATTAGAATCGCAGTCTGCAGTTTACTCAAGCTTCCTTGAGTCTGTAAGTATCGGCTAAAGTATCCAAAGCTGGGGCTAACCATCCCACTTGTTCTCAGGTCGAGGGTGTCGTCAGCATCCGGTGTTTTGGCTGGGTGAAGCAAGCAGAGACTACCAACATGGGCTGTCTTGATAAGTCCCAGCAACCAGCGTACATTCTGCTTTGCTTGCAGCTCTGGCTCAACATTGTTCTTGACTTGGTCATTGCCGCCATGGCAGTGATCCTGATCACTTTGGCAGTCTTCTTGGAGGGCAGCACAACAGCTGGCCAGATTGGCATGTCGTTGAACATCGTCCTCGTCGCCAACTCGACACTTTTAGCGCTTGTCACGTCTTGGACGAATTTGGAGATCTCTCTCGGTGCTATGTAAGTTCGCACTTGGAGCCTTTGCGTATTGACGAAATAGCTGTCTCTGGATTGTAAAGGTTATGCTTTTGCTGACTAAATCACTGTCACAGATCGCGTTTGAAGACACTGGAAGCAAACACACCAGCAGAAGAACAGCCAACGTCCGGAGCGACAATCCCTGACAGCTGGCCTTTACGTGGGGCAGTTGAGGTCCGTGACCTGACGGTCTCTTACGAAGAGACGAACGTGCCGGCCTTGAAGAACATCAACCTATCCATTGACGCAGGGCAACATTTAGTGATCTGTGGTAGGACAGGCAGGTAAGTTCTCTATATGAGCCCCTACCTATCCTAGATCTGTTACTGACAGTCTATGCTAGTGGGAAGAGCACTCTCCTTCTCGCCTTGCTCCGTCTTCTCAATGCTCAGTCGGGGGCCATTGAAGTTGATGGAATCGATTTGAACCTGGTTCCGCTGTCGTTTATACGTGAGCGATGTTTTATCACTGTTACACAAGATCCATTTCTGCTCGCACAGGCGAGCCTTCGCTTCAACCTGGACGTAAGTAAACCTTCGCGCTTGAAATCTGTGGCGAGAACTTGCATTAACGCATTGCCTTTTTCCCCACTCTTTATAGCCTTCAGAAACTCTTTCCGACAGTGCCATCATGAAGGCACTTGAACGAACTGGGCTCTGTGAACATTTCGACAGCAATCCGGAGGCAAAGCTGGTAGATATTCTGGACGACCCTCTCAATTCGTTGCCTCACATGTCAACTGGCCAAACCCAGCTGTTCGCCCTGACAAGAGCTATCCTACGAGCCGAGCATTCTTCAGTTACAGGAGCAAAGCCTATTCTGCTGCTGGATGAGGCGACATCATCGGTTGATGGGCTCACAGAGTCAACTATGCGGCGTATTGTGAAGGACATTTTTACGGATAACGGACACACTGTGATTGAGATTACGCATCGTTTGTCTGGATTTGAGGGTATCGCGAGAACTGGAGGACAGAGTCAACAAGTGAAAGTTATTCTTCTTTCGCAGGGAGAGATTCAGAGTCAGAGAGGAATTGAGGATGTGCTCGATTTTGGCAAGGCGCCTTAGATAGACAGGGATGGTCTACTCAATCAAGCTTTCGTGCGCTGCGAGTCGATAAGCTTCAGGAAGTCTGAAAGTCGACACGTGCAAGTATGAATCTATCACTCACAAGTCGTACCGATATCTGCGGTAAGGTTAGGATTTTAAAAGAGACTTTAGCCTCCAGGCTACAAAGGTAAAGGACACTAATAAATACATACAGGTAAAACACTTATCACTCTTATAATCACCTAAGATCTTGCTTTTGGCTGAAAAGCTAGATGGCCTGATGATGTTGGAGACTCGGTAGTAATCAGGACTAGGTTTTCAGTCAAATAAAGCTTCTACACTGAATGAGTCACAAAGGTTTTGAACACAAAGCGTACCGATATCAACAGCTCCAAGACTTATGCAAGGTACTGAGCTGATGTTCCGCGATAAAGACGGCGGTCGTCTCCAAACAACTACCCTTTTTATACAATAGATCCCTCAGCATCATCAGCATTCCAAAAAGGGAAACAAAAGTGACCAAGAACGCCGCGATACCGCTTGCGGCACTGATTGTCGTAGGTGCCGCAAGGTCTCGAACCAGTAGCATCATCATTCATTATCATGGGCTCGACCAGCCTATTTCAGCATAGCTCGATCGCCCAGCTAGCTGCTCGTTCCACGAGTGATGATTGGCTCATGTCGTATCAGCGAGGTCGGAATGCTGCGACCGTCGGCTGGACTCTCTGGAAGCTTATCTAGTGTCGGCCAACCCCGCATTCGCCGTCAACTAAGTTAGTCGAGATACGAGATTGGGTTGGCATATTTAACATGTCGCTATGTCCCATTAGACTTGGCGATCTTGAAACATACATTCATTCGCTGACCTTCCTCTGGTACCGTATTCTATCATGTCGTTTGAAGAGGGTACTTTGACAGTTGATGTGTTGCCTCCGGGCACGCAACGCATCAATGACTTGCAAGCTACTCATATCGTGCTGGCTCCTCGGCCAACTTCAGATCCGAATCAGCCTCTGGTACGAAAACCCCATCCAAAATTAGCCTCCTCTAACGATTTCAGAACTGGAGTCCAATGCGCAAAACCCTCCACATGATGCTTCTATCTCTCTACTCGATGATGATGTTTTGCATGTACGTCTTCAGCCCCTTTCTAGTTTTCCATCGCTAATTGAGACATTCAAGTCCTTGCATGAGCGTCCCATTCTGGCAAAACTTCAACGAAGAGCTCGGCATGAGCTATGATATGCTTAACAACGGATATGCAGCAAACATGGCAGGTCTTGCCACTGGCTGCATCATCTTCATCCCTATCGCCCTGCGCATCGGCCGTCGACCGGTTTATCTCGTTACGTCGTTGATCATGTTTGGTGCCGGTGCTTGGCAAGCTGAGACGCATACTGTTGGGGATATGATTGGTATGAACACTATTGCGGGTATTGCCGGGGCTGTCAACGAAGCCCTGTTCCAGGTCACAGTAAGTCTCCCCTACTTGGACTTAATGTGAACTCATGCTCATCGGTCTGGCAGGTAACGGAACTTTTCTTCGTCCATCAACGTGGTACAATGAACGGTATCTACTTTATGATGGTCCTTGTAGGCGTGAGTAGTCCTATGATCCCTCTCCTGCGGTCATATCCTGACACATACAGAACTACCTTGGACCTGTCTATGGTGGCCAAGTCGCCGTGACGATGGGTTGGCGCTGGGCTTGCTGGTCCGCCACCGTCTTCACCGGCATCGTCACCGTCCTCATGTTCTTCTTCCTCGAAGAAACAAAATACATCCCCGCGCCACTCAACGGCCACGACCCTCGAGTCACTACATCCTCGCCTACCGATAACGAGTTCTCCAAGGTTAACAGCACCGCAAAGATACCCTTGCCAAGCGATTCACCTGCCAGCGTCGACTTCAGGGAGCAGCAGAGTGATACCATCGAGATAGATCACAGCATTCCCATGAACTCCTACTGGAAGCGCCATGCACTTCTGACATTGGACAAGCACGAGTCCACTCAGAAGCGAACGTTCTGGAGAGATATTTACGAGCCTTTCCAGCTCCTTGCCACATTTCCAGCTGTCATGTTTGCTGCGCTACAGTATGGTTGGAGTATCGCCATGCTCGCCATTCTGGCAGTCACACAGAGTTCACTGTACTCTATTCCGCCCTATAACTTTACGACAGCTGGTGTTGGAAACATGAATATCCCCCCATTCATCGGTGCCATCCTAGGAGCTATTTTCGGAGGACCGCTTGTTGACTGGTCCATTGTGCAGATTGCGAAACGCCGTGGGGGTATCTATGAGCCCGAGACGAGACTGTGGCTGTTCCTGGTTCCTGGGTTATCCATGACCGTCGGATGTCTGATGTATGGACTCACTATTGCCAAGGGAATGCCTTGGATCATCAACGCTGTTGGCTCAGGCTTTATCGGTTTCGCCATCGGAGGTGGCGGCGACATGTCCCTCACATTCCTTCAAGACTCTCACGAACATGTAAGCTATCCCAACTCCAATCTTCCTGCTATGGTCTAACATCCTCTCAAGATCATAGGTCCTGCACTGACAGGTGTTGTGTTTGTTCGTAACGTCATTGCAACTGGCCTAGTCTTTGCCGTCACGCCATGGATGGAAGGCATGGGTGTGTACAACATGTATGTGGTGTTGGGCTGCATTTCTACTGCCGTTGCTTTGACTTGTTTGCCGATGGTTATCTGGGGTCGCACATTCCGGGTTCGGTTGGCGGGCAAGTATGAGTACTACACCAATAGGCAGTATTAGATTGAAGCATATAATTATCCATATACAAGATCTATGATCTTTTAACGCACATGTTGAGTATCTCCATGACCTGACTAGCCTCCGTGATGGGGAATGCATTGGTCTGAATCCAGATGTCGTCAAGACTATTCTTTGCAAGAACCTCAAGCTTATCCTCCCCAATCCCAACCTCTTCCAGTGAACGAGGCATACCAAGGGCAGAAATAAATACGTCCAAGATATCGGCCAACCTCACGGCGCTCTTATCAGGACCCTTCGCCTGCAGCAGCTGCCGAACTTCATCCTGTTCCAACAACAAGTCCCGCACAACTTCCTGTCTCTCAACATTTGCCTTTTTGTTGTAATTGAATCTGCACACGGCAGGTAAGAGTATACAACTCGTTTCGCCGTGACCAACTCCAAGCGGTCCAAGTTGATGTCCGATAGCATGACTCGCACCGAGTGGCACACCACTTGACACGGCACACATCGACGACACAACACCCCGATGGCAGAGATGACGGGCTTGTAGAGACTTTGGATCTGCCCTGCTTGCCAACAGACCACTGACAAGTTTAACAAGTCCCTTTTTCGACCATTCATCAGCTTTGTCGTTTGAGACAAGCGAGCAGAGCGTTTCGACGCAATGATCAACGGCTCGAATGCCTGTACTGAGCCAAACCCACTCTGGGGTCGTAAGGCATAGTTCTGGATCTTGGATGACGAGCTCTGGATCGACACCTTCGCAGTGAAATGTTCTCTTCGCGTGCCCTTGGGACTCCGTTCCTCCGGCGATGGCTTGGAACTCGCCACCCGAGAGTGATGTCGGGATGTGGATGAGAGGAATAGTCGGTTTGGATATGTTGCTTCGTAGTGCAGGATTGCTTTTCGGTGTCCCCCATAACGTATCCATCTCCTCTTCAGTGGTGACCGAGTTAGCCAAGGCGAGCCTGACCAACTTGGCAGCATCTGTCAGACTGCCAGCGCCTAGCGTCACGAGACAGTCGACGTCGAGTTTCGACGCATCATTGACGACTTCGAGGACTTGTGCAATTGGAGTATGCGGATTAATGCCTATTCTGACCCCGACAATCCTGCTATCAAGAGCCGAGCGAAGTTTGTCAAGCGCATCTGTAGATTGCGCCAAAGACTTGGAACAAATCACATACACCCTGGAACTCGCAAAGGTATCGCGACAGTGACGTAAGCAGGCCTCATGGAATTTGAGCCCGTATGAGACTTTGGGCGTTTCTCGGCCTTCGTAAGCTGGATAACACACTTCTTTTCCAAACGCGAAAGTCATGATTGCTTGCAACTATGATGTCTGACACCGTGGAAAGCTGCTCAGTCTGCAAAAACTCAATCAAGGACGACAATACAGGGTAGGATGAGAATGAGCGGACAGGACGCCCCTCTCGCTGAAGTGAGCTTAGCGCTGCCATGGCAAACGCGTTCCACTTCCTCCCCACATGGAACGCGCGTGACGCGTGTGAACTCTTCTCCACATAAGCATGGGGAACTCCACGTACGGAATTACGGAGATAGACTGAAGCCATGATGTGGGACCCCAGAACAGGGATAGTGCGCAATTGCCAGCCAGCATCACCAACACCATGGAGGGACAGAGTTGAGATTGCCTTGTTGCAATTGGAGATACAGAAAGTACAAGGGAAAAAGCAATGGCGAGTCTTGCAAGGCGTTTGAAACCACTGTCGACAAAGTCACCTAGTGATATAGTCATTCTATCAGCTGTTCGCAGTCCCATCACACGAGCGTTCAAAGGAGGGTTCAAAGATGCGTGGCCAGAAGACATTCTGGCGCCGGTAAAGCTGATCCCATCATAGTCGATCACAGAAACTCTGGCTGATATGATCTTTAGGTTATGGCCGAAGCGGCATTGCGGGCCAAGATCCAGGCTGGAGATGTTCAAGATGTTCTGATAGGGAATGTCCTCGCGGAGTTGGGCTTTGCAAAGACTGGTAGAATGGCACTCTTGCACGCTGGCTTTCCGACCTCAACGACATTTCACACCGTCAATCGACAGTGTTCAAGTAGTCTGCAAGCTTTAACTCACATGGCCCATGCCATCCAAGCGGGCCAGATAGATGTCGCTCTCGCTGGAGGTGTCGAAAGCATGTCGAAAAACTATCAGTCGAGAGGAATACCCCAAGGCGTGGGTCCGACGCTGCGTAACACCAAGGTCAAAGCAGCTGCAGACTGTCTCATGCCGATGGGCATTACGTCAGAGAATGTGGCCAAGAGATATGGAGTTGATCGCAAAATGCAAGATGAGTACGCGCTGTTGAGTCATACTCGTGCGAATGAGGCTGTTGCAGCTGGTAGTTTTGAAGCGGAGATAGTACCGATTGAGTATACGGCTTACAACAGCGAAACTGGAGAGGCTTCGCCGGTTCGAGTTGCTGCAGATGATACTATCCGGCCACACGTGACTTTGGAAAAGTTGGCCAAGCTCAAGCCAGCATTCCTGGAGGACGGTGGTAGCACTGCTGGTAACTCGTAAGTACAGTGCGACATACATCTGCTTAGCTCCATTAACCACCGGCAGGTCCCAGATATCCGACGGCGCATCAGCAGCCATCCTAGCCCGCCGCTCATGGGCAACCAAGCGCGGCCTAAAACCAATAGCTCGATTCCTCGGAACCCAAGTCGCAGGCTGCGAACCCGACGAAATGGGCATGGGACCAATCTATGCCATTCCACGATTGTACAAGCATGTCGGTATAGAGCAGAAAGACGTTAATGTTATTGAACTCAATGAAGCATTTGCAAGTCAGACTCTGGCGTGCATTAATAAATTGGGCTTGGATGTTGATAATGTTAATCCGAATGGTGGTGCTATAGCTATTGGACATCCGACTGGAGCTACTGGGACGAGGCAGCTTGCGACGCTGCTGGCTGAACTTGGGAGACGGGGCGACGAGATTGGTGTTGTTAGCATGTGTGCTAGGTAAGCCGTCTACATTCACACGATTTAGGTGATACTGACACGCTTTTCAGTACTGGAATAGGAGTTGCATCTGCTATAATCATGGAATAGTTTGGCTCGATAATGCATTGGAGATAAATATTACCTCATTCGCATCGTGGAAACACGAGGTCTATGTAGATATCGCAAGCATGACAGGCAGAGTGTTGCTAGAAGCGATGAATAAATATTGCTACACTACTACTACATACAGACTCTGATTATCCACCGACGGCCTTCTTCTCTCTAAGTCTCCCAATCTCAGCTGTATCCAACCCCAGTACATCTCTCAAGACTTCGTCGGTATGCTCGCCCAGTAATGGCGGTGGTGTCCGGATCGAAGGTTGGGTCCTGGAATACTTGACAGGGCTGTTCAGAACTTTCAACTGCCCACATGCAGGATGTTCAATCTCCTTTATCATATCCCTCGCCACAACTACATTAACATCATTAGTCTTCCATCGCTACTGTGCCAGTATTACGTACCGTGTGAGTGCTCCAGCGTGTCCTTGATATCGTTGATCTTGGCATATGCCAGACCAGTACCCTCAAAGATATCGAGCCACTCTTTGGATAGCTTTGAGCTTGTAATATCCTCGATCATTCTTTCGAGTACATCCCTGTTCGCCACCCGTGCAGAGTTTGTAGAGAAGCGTTCATCAGTGGCCCAATCATCTTGACCAATACATTTGCATAACACACCAAACAGTCGATCATTAGCCCCACCAATGAGGATGTCGCCGTCTTTGGTGCGGAATGCGCGGTATGGTACGACAGATGCTGAAGATTGCTATTAGTCTGAGTGACAGTCCTACTTTGTGGAGCGACTTACGATGTGACGTTCCATATCGCCCCCCATCCCTCTTCCCCGTTACCAACACAGATTGCGCCATGTTCGCCAAAGTCGCGACCTGACAATCACTCAAGCACACATCCAACGCCTGTCCCTGCCCAGAATGACTCCTCTCAATCACAGCAGCTAAAATACTATTAACCGCATATAGTCCAGTTGTCAGGTCAGTAACTGCAACGCCAACTTTGACCGGCGGTCCATCCCGTGGGCCCGTGATGTGCATCAGACCCATCTCAGCTTCAACCATGACATCAAAACCCGCACGACTGCTATATGGACCTGTCTGGCCATAACCAGTTATACTCGCGTAGATAAGCCGAGGGTTCGTCTTGGCAAGCGTATTGTAGTCGAGTCCGTATTTCTTTAGAGTTCCGGGGAGGTAGTTCTCGACGATGATATCAGCTTTCGCGGCGAGAGTTTGGATTAGTTTTGCCCCTTCTTTTTCCTTGAATGACACTGCTACAGATCGCTTGTTCCGGTTCACCTGTAGTTAGAGTGGTAAGCTTGTAATTCCCGTCAAAGTCTAGACAGTGCAAGACTTACCGATAAATAATATGCACTTTCGCCCTCGCCGCCTCGTCCATCTTTATAAGGCGCAAAGGGAGGTCCCCATGCTCTCGTATCGTCGCCACGTGTCGGATGTTCGATCTTAATAACTTCAGCTCTGTCAAAATGTCAGAAATGTGATAGATTGGAGAAGCGAGTTGCTACGAACCCTAGATCGCCGAGAATTTGAGCGCAATATGGCTTTCTGGTGTTAGCGCTAGCTCAAATATCGGCCATACGTGAAGTGCTTACACCAGCGAGAACTCGAGATATGTCCAAGACTCTGATTCCCGTTAGAGGCAATCTTGGGCTTGCCGCTGTCGCATTGCCTCTTCTGCTCAATGCCGAGCGCCAAAGCGGGGCAACAAGCTTTCTTCGGACGGTTAACATTGTGGTGAACTCATAACACTGACAGCAAGAGTCGCGGGGCGTCGGATTGATGATATGCTAAAGATGGATTGACGCGTATAAGAGTTGCTGTATCATCATTCATGAAAGTATAAACACTTCACCTCGGCACTTCTGGTGTCTCAGTCCCACATACGGTAACTGACAATAACATTTGCATGTGGGGTTTGCCCAATGGCGCTACTGTCTGTACCCTTGTCCATGATGAGAATATTCATCTACAACAAGGCAATTGACTCTTGAGAGAACCGCCTTGGCGAAAATTGAGTACGACTTCACTCGGCTGTAAGCTAAATCCTGCAACAAGAAATTGAACTAGACTTTCCGATTCACTTCATACGACCGTTGGACTTGCTTTAATCCAGAACCATGATGAGATCAGCTTTCCGTGCACAGGCCCCAACTCGCCTATGGAGTTTCACGCAGCGCAGCTTCTCGACCTCCACCGTCTTGCGAAGGATCAACAAAATCTGTGCCTCAGAGAACGACGCCGTTCAGAAAGTGAAAAGCGGATCGACCGTTCTGGTCGGAGGCTTTGGCTTCTCTGGTGTTCCCGAATCACTTATTGAAGCTGTCGCCGCGCGAAAGGATCTCAAAGATCTGACCGTCGTCTCAAACAATGCTGGCATGCCTGGTGTCGGACTTGGTACGTCCGCTGATAACCCTGCTGATCACCGTGTTAATATTAGTAGGCCGATTGCTGGAAACACGACAGATCAGTAAAATGATTGCATCGTATATCGGAGAGAACAAGGTCTTTGAGAAGATGTACTTGAGTGGAGATCTTAGCCTTGAATTGATACCGCAGGGAACGATGGCGGAGAGGTGCGCTTCTGGGGCAGCTGGTGTGCCAGCATTCTATACCCCAGCTGCATATGGCACTGTTGGTAAGTGTGATACCTCGAAAAGAGCGATAAGAGGCTAACATGCCGCCTGTTTAGTTCAGACAGGCGAGCTACCTGTTCGATATAACAGAGACGGCTCTGTAGCCCTCATGTCGCGACCACGAGAAACGCGCGAGTTCCACGGCAAGAAATACATACTCGAAGAAGCAATCTTCGCCGATGTTGCTCTAGTCAAGGTTCACAAAGCGGATAGACTGGGCAATTGCACATTTCGGAAAGCCCAAAACAACTTTAACGAGGCCATGGCCAAGAACGCCAAGTTGACTATTGTTGAGGCTGACGAGATCGTTGATGTTGGGCAATTGAATCCTGAGAGTGTTCATATTCAAGGGATTTATGTCGATGTTATCATTCAGAGTACGAGGCCGAAAAAGATTGAGAAATTAACGTTTGCTCAAGATGCCAACGGTGAAGGCAAAAGTGAGTGGAGCCTGACGTATCTTCCGAGCTCGACCATTGCTAACTCTTGCAGTAACAAGCGCCAATCAAAGGCGAGAACGTATTATCAAACGAGCGTCGAAGGAGCTGAAAGATGGCATGTACGTCAATCTCGGTATTGGAATGCCACTTGCGACCCCAGGCATGCTTCCAGATGACCTCGAAGTTATTCTTCAGTCCGAGAATGGTATCCTGGGCATGGGGCGATATCCAAACCCTGGGGAGGAAGATCCAGATCTCATCAATCCTGGCAAAGAAACGGTGACGTTGAACCCTGGTGCTTCGACGTTTGGAAGTCATGAGAGCTTTGGTATGATTAGAGCTGGGAAGATTGACTTGACTATGCTTGGTGCGCTGCAGGTCAGTCAATACGGAGGTATGTCTTTTCTTTCCTTCATGTAAAGCGACAGAGACTGACTTGTAAAGACTTGGCCAACTTTATGCTGCCTGGAAAGGTCAAGGGCATCGGAGGTGCCATGGACCTGGTTGCCAGCCCAGAGAAGACAAAGGTCATCATCACCATGGTGCGTACTACCTCAGATTTGCCAAGATGAACAAGTCACTGATAGATATTTCTAGGAACACGTTGACCGCAATGGAAACCCAAAGATCCTGGAAGGTAAGTCGGACGTTGCGATTAACAAGCCACAGTTGCTGACGCCTAGTAATAGAATGCACATTCCCGCTCACCGGTCCTCGATGTGTCTCTAGAATCATCACTGACCTAGCTGTATTTGACTGTACACCCGAGGGTCTCGTACTCAGGGAGCTGGTGGATGAGGTTGAGATGGATGAACTCAAGAGCAAAACGGGCGCGTCGTTCAGGATTGCTGATGACTTGATACCGTACCAGACTTAGCCACGAGGAGAATAATTAGCATGTAACCTATCAATTTGTCACCGTTTCGCTGATTGACCGACTCAGGCGTGAATACGATGAACTGATGATTCATATGTAGGATGTCTATTAAGATCTATCTGACGACTTTTTACGACGCATTTTCAGCCAAGGTATCGTCAACCATTCGCTGCGCAGACCCTAAATAATTAATAGGATCACAAAGCCTCTCCAGATCACCCAAAGACAGATGCTTGGTCACCCTCCCATCCTTCTTCAACGTCTCAAGCAACGTTTCTCCATCCTTACTCTCAATAGTAACCTTACAAGCCTCATACACAATATCATGCGCATCCTGCCTCCCCACAAACTTCGCCAACGCCATCATCAACGCCTCACCAACAATAAGTCCCCTCGTAGAAGCAAGATTATCCGCCATACGTTCCTTATCCACAACAAGCCCAGCAAGCGCAAACTCAGCTTGATGAAGCGCTCCAACTGCTATGACGAAGCTCTCAGGTACAGCTACCCATTCAAGATGCCAAGGTCCTGATGCGCGTTCAAAATCAGAGACCATGCCGTCGAGGACGAGGCTGGCGTTAGAGCGTAAAATTTTCGAGGCGGCGAGGATGACTTCGCTGGAGATGGGGTTGCGCTTTTGGGGCATTGTGGATGAGGCGCCGCGGTGGGGGACGAAGGGTTCTGCCACTTCGCCGAGTTCGTTGGAGGACATGATTATTAGGTCTAGGGCGATCTTGCCGAGGGAGCCGCCGATCAGAGCGAGGAAATTGGTCACTTCTGCGATACCATCGCGGGCAACATGCCAGGTAATAGATGGGTTCTGCAGGCCCAGTTCTGCAGCGAATTGCTTTCGCACATTGACGCCTTCGGGACCATCGCCGAGGGACGCCAAGGTTCCAGCTGCACCGCCATACTGAACAACAAGAACACGACTCTTCAACTGCTGAAGCCGTTCTCTATGGCGGTATAGGCTCGATAGCCAGACAGCGCATTTGTAGCCAAAGGTAACAGGTAGCGCATGCTGTAGATGCGTCCTACCAGCCATAGGCGTATCGCGATACGTAACCGCAAGATGTTGAAGGGCATTAATCACGCCAGTCAGCTTGGTCTCAACGATATCAAGACCAGACTTGATCTGTAACACACTCGCTGTATCCATGATATCCTGTGTCGTGGCGCCCCAATGTAGATACTTCCCAGCAGAGCCACACATGCCGTTCAGCTGACGCACTAGAGGCAGGATGGGATAGCCGACGACATCAGTCTCGTTGCGCAGCCTGTCCATGTCGAGGCTGGTAGCATTGGCTTTGGAAGTGATGTCAGCTGCAGCATCGGCGGGAATGACATTGCATTGGGCTTGGGCTCGGGCTAGAGCAGCTTCAACGTCGACGCATCTGTTGATGTAGGCTTGATCGCTGAAGACCTATCACATTAGTTAGCCAATTGTCACTGAATGAGAGTGTTGGCACGGTGACTTGCATTGCGAATCTCGTCGGTACCGAACAAGTTACGGAATATCACAGAGTCAATCGCACTGACGGAGCCAATTGCACGGCGCTGGACAAGCGTTGGCAGCTGTATACTGGTATTCCAGCGGTGTGGATGAGCTTGACGAGTGATTTGGGTGAGTACCCTGCAAGATTGACGTGCGCGCAGCATGATTGACGACAAGGAAGAACACCAATAGTGACAGTCTAGGCGCAGTAATCAGGCAACTACCGTAATTTGATATCAGTTGGCAGTCCCACACGTTGAAAATTAATTAAACATACGACGTATTCATAAGGTTGAGGGGTAAGAATGATGCCTCTGGTCTGATTATGTGGGAGCTCCATATCCCCACATGCGACGTCAGGTCTCCCACTTACTGGCCCATTTGCGCATCTGCCGCTCGATAACATGCATGGGACTTACACAACCTCTGTACTAATACACCCGGGGAATAAAAGGAAAATGAACAATCAGATTAGATCCAAGCCATCTTAGACTTGAATAATTCCAACATCCATATCACATCCCTAAAAGACTACCCATCAAACATCAGTATGGTCGCCGCCATCAAGAGACGTGAACCCGCCACAGATCCCCAAAAAGTCTTCCACTACACAGACCTCCAGCGCACCAAGCCAACCCGCGAGAATGACCCCTACGAATACCTCGCAGGCTGGGGCAACCGCCATCAATCAGAGGTCATACCCGGAACTCTCCCCGCCGGCCAGAACAACCCCCAAGACAGAGGTTTTGGTCTGTACACTGAGGGTATCACCTACTCTGCTTTCGCAGCTCCTCGCGGCTTCAACATGAGCACGTACATGTACCGCGCTCGACCATCTGCTGCTCATCAGGGGTATTCTAGTATTGAGACAAAGTCTCATATTGAGAATTGCTTTTTGTCGTTGAATTCCAAGGTTGAGCCGCTGTATCAGCAGGCTGAGTGGTCGCCTTTTCCGTTGCCGGGGGATGATGAAGTGGTTGATTTTACGGATGGGTTGCATACGCTTGCTGGAAGTGGGGATCCTAATCTGAGACAGGGTATTGCTGTTTATGTTTACATGATCAATGCTTCTATGGTCAACAAGGCGTATTGCAACACGGATGGCGACTTTCTCATCACTCCTCAACTCGGAATCATAGACATCCAAACCGAGATGGGTCGTCTTTTTGTCCAACCAGGCGAGATCTGTGTTATTCAGCGTGGTGTACGCTTCCGCATCAATCTTGCAGAAGGTGTTCCGGTTGCTCGTGGCCATATCGCTGAGGTTTGGGGATCTATGTGGGAGCTCCCTGACCTTGGGCCTATAGGAGGACACGGCTTGGCTAACCCTCGAGATTTTCTTTATCCTGTCGCTCACATCGACGAGGATCTACATGTACCTTTCAAGATCGTCGCCAAGCATAACGGAAAGCATGTTGTCATCAGTCAGGATCATAGTCCGTTTGATGTTGTTGCATGGCATGGGAATGCAGTTCCCTACAAGGTGAGATTCCAACGCAATGATACTAGCAAAACACATACTAACTGCATCAGTACGATTTAACAAAGTTCGCGTCTCAGAACAGCACCAGCATTGATCACACTGACCCAAGCATCAACACTGTTCTGACAGCAAAGTCATTCGATCCCCATGTTCCGCTTGCAGACTATCTGTGGTTTGGTCCACGATGGGATGTAGCTAGCAATTCTTTGCGCGCGCCATACTACCATCGTAACAGCGCAACAGAGATGTTGGCTTGTATCTACGGAGCAGGACTCGGCCGGTCCGATGACTTCTTGCCCGGTGGCTGCAGTTACGAGGGCGGACATACTCCACATGGTGGCTTCGGTGAGGAGTACATCACCGAATCCATCTTACAGCACAACGAACCTCGCAGAATCTTAGAGAGTAAGTAACATACCATGAGAAATATGACAAAGTTACTGACTTGGAGATAGATCAAATGACCATCATGGTAGAGTCATCACGCACATTCCTCTTCACAGAGTATGCCCGAGAGATCTGCGGTGTTCTCCACAAACAAGCCACCGACTATCGAGTTTGGGATAATCTGCCTGATCGCTTCTCAGCACATCCTTTGACCAAGCAGCTGCTTGAACGTGTTGCGAAAGATAAGGCGAACCAGAAGAAGGCGGTTGACTATTATCACTCGGTTCAGTTGCTGGACCCCAAGGGTCAGCCGACGCAAGTGCTTCCTCATGAGACTAATGGGCATGCAAAGATTGGTGCAGTCGATGCAGCGGTTTGGAACTAGGTTAATGTTAAGGATTGATCTTGAGCGAAGTGTCTTGTATATGTATTTAGTAGCGCTATAGGTTCTCGCGTATGAATGGTATCTTCTCCCGTAACGAACCTTTATATGTGCTCCAGCTAATTGTACATGCAAAACCGCCAACGCTCTAAGTGTGAACTCACTTCAATCACCACCCAAACGGTCGTCGACTTCGATCAAAGAGTCGCTCATTATCCGTAGAATATGACACAGTTCTTTCGCATTCCACTTCCCAACCTCTTCTAACAAGCTCGCAAACTCGAGCAAGATCATCTTGGCAGCATTATATCCCGCTTCACACACTGTTCCCGAAAAGCTAATACTTCCTCCATTATGTATAAACTGACTTGCTGTATTATCCCCAGCATGCTCTACTATAGACATTGGGTCACATAGATTAGTCCAGTCGATATCGTTGAGTAACTCAAATGACTCTGTGTCAGCATCAGTATGTCCTTCGTTCGGTTGCATCATAAAGACGTAAAGTCCCAGGACAAGCGCGGCAGTGAATAAGGACATGTCGGAGTGGAGCATTACACCATCGTTTGCGCGTCTTCGGCTCATGGCGACGTATATACCTGCAGCGTGGAGACAGGCTCGTCGTGCATACTGGGTCTGACTCCAGTTGGCGATCTCTTGTAATGCAGCGTATGCGCTCTCAGCTCCGTTGCGACCGGAAGCCATTTCGAAGATTTCAAGATTGGCCAGTACGTTGAGGTTGAGGAAGTGCCATTGGGCGATACAGTTGGGGTTCCGGTATCGCAGAAACCTCGAGTAGTTTGTGTAGATATCGCCTAGCACACGAAGAATGTTATTGCCTGTCTCGGTCGAAGCATCGACACTGGCGGTAGGCTGATCTCCATTTATATCCCTTGCTCCTCTCGACTGGTGCTGATGTTGAAGAATGCGTGCCCAGATGACAGATAACAAGCCAGTCATGCCAATGGGTGATGTTTCTTGCAGTGGTGTCAATGTGATAGACGGAGCGTGCATTCGTATTATGACAGGTTCTGTGGTTGGATTGGTGCCAGCGTTGCGACAACCACTCCTCCATGACTTTGCTGATGACGACCGGTACAAGTCGATTGATGCTGACATCTCCAATTGCACCACGGAAGTACAAATGAGTGGCTCTGTGTTTTGTCTGGAGGCCCACCATGCGTCAATCATTATCACTGTCGATATTAATCTAGATAAAGTTTTCAGCATCGGCGACGCTGGGGTTCAAGAGAGAGATATACCTCTTAAAACTTTCCGTTCGAGCCCATGCTTTCCACGCCCAGTCATCGCTCTGTGCTGGGTCATGAATGACTCTGGCCGAGTTCGCTTGGCTGAGTAGGTTGTCGATACTAAACGCTGAAGATCGCGGCATCAATAACCCTGACATTTTTACAAGCTGAAAGTACGTCATGTCGTCAGCTTTGGGCGAGAGGAGAAGAACGGAAGGGTTTAAACGTACGTTCATGGTCTGGTTGTAAAGCATCCTGGACAAGAAGGCATCGCGAGCACCCTACAAGCCGTATCAGCATTTGGTCCCCGGGTCTGAGTATCAGAAGAGGGCTAACATGTGGTGAGCTTATCGACCAGGCCATCAGAAGTAAAGCAGCGGACGCAAGGCGCTCGACAAGCTGCGCCGATCCATCAGGGCCAAATGACGGTATCGCTAATTGAGAACAGCATTTCTCCGTAGCTGCCTGTACATAGTCAGCATGGTCCTCCATTCAGTCACGGAAGATAGTGGCATTACTGGCAAGTAGTGTGCGGTGAATGGCTTCACATATGATGAGTCCAGAATAGCCAGACCTAGGAGACATAATGAGAAGACAACTGAGTTAGATGCTGACTTTGCTGAAAACGTGGGTTGGTGTATAAATGGGACGAGAGAATGAGGCTGTCGAAATGCAATGGTGAGACCAAGGTTCAATAGTCTCGCGGGTAGAAATTCAACGCTGGAACTCGGTGACCCGAACTCTCGGATGAGATCCTGTCTCTTTTCTTCGTCCATTCCCCATCTCGATTCATTCTCAGTACCAATTGTTGAGCTTGGTGACGACTGCGAAATGGAGACATCTGTAAATATACCATCACCACGATAGTTTACCACGTCCGCCCAGACTTTAGAGGCGATTTGACTTGCTGAGTGTGTTCGGTTCCTGGGCCATAGAGCCGCTACTCTTGCGAAGCGCTCGAGGGGGATACTGCTGACAGGGTCGACGCTGTTACTCGAAGCTTGAGATCCGCGAACACCAGGTGAAGTTTCGCCAAGACCAAAGTCGAGAAAGTCCAAGTGGCTGAGATTGGGTTGTAATAATTCCAGAGCTCCAGCGTAATGCAGAAGATCTGTGTTGCTCATCGACGTGAGGGATGCTTCATTATTCCCCCAAGGACCCGACGAGGCCGCAGTGTGAGAATGAAATACATTTGCCCTGGTGCTCAATGACACTCCAGGACTGAGAAATTCGGCATTGGCGGTGAACAAAGTCGGGGTAGCTGTCTCCAATGATGTCTCTACCATATGATGCGAGAAGCTCATCGGCGATAGCTCATTATTCTGCTGGCCAATAGCAGGGGAATGGTTCGCAGGCCGTCGATCATCAAAAGAATCCTCCAAAGCCAACTTCGTGGAATCGGTCGGCTGTTCGTGGAGAGCTTGCAGCATTGATACCGTAGCCAATGCGTCAAGATCGGACGTTGAGAACTGCGCCATCGAGTTATCGACAGTTACAGAAGCATCCTCCTGCTGTTGTGGCTGCGCATCATCGCGCATATGATTATCCTCTTGCTGATCTGTGTCGCCTTCCGATCCTTCCTCCGTCTCCAGTGGTGGTATCGAACAGACATTTATGGAATCGGCCAGTACACTCTGTCGGCGCTGTCGGCTCTTCTCGTTTGTTGAGACATCGGATCTTCGGCGCTCTCTCTGTTCACTGTTTGGGTGAAAGTATCTAACATGGCGAAGGAGGACATCGCTATTACAGTCAATACTAGCATTGTCAAAAAATGAGAGGGCTTCTTACCTCCGTGCATAACCGCGACCGCATGTATCGCATCTATATGGCTTCTCCCCTGTATCTAAGCAAGGGTCAATTTTGGCGATTGAGATGGTTCCATGTGGGGATGATCTTACGAGAGCGCTCGTGGCGGAGAAGATGCTCTGTCTTGTGGAACGTTCGGTGGCAGTATGAGCAGCCTTTCATGATCTTAACGACGCGGGGTTGGCATTGAGTAAATGTGTTAGACGAGACACGGCCCTAAACAATGCCGCAAGGTAAAATGAATACTCTAAACACGCAAAGGGCCATGAATAATGCCTCTGAAGCTGCGGCTCCGCTGGTGCAATGACGAAATCTGGGGTTGTCGCGGGGTAAGAAAAACATCAATTGTAATGTGTTGTTTCTGTCTCACATGCAAGGCATCTATCCAACCCCTGGAAAGAGAAATGCGGTCTGGGCTCTTCTCTGCAGTGAGTCTGCACCTGGTACCGCTTCATCTGCCGAAGCAGATCGACATGGTCAAGCGGAAGATCCGGGGTACATGGATTACAGAGGCTCAGCCTTTCCAACGCAGCCAATCAGATAGTGTCAAGTTGAGTAGATGACCTTTACCCCGCAATCCTGAGGATAGAGTTTAATAACAGCTTCGATAGCTCGGTTAAACAGGCGCTGGTTCAGAATTGCTTACCCTGGATCTATGTGGGGCTTTCTATTGTCATGATCATGATGGTATGTGGGACAAGATACAAGATGGCAAGGAGAAGTAAGAAAACTTGTGACCTTTATGTAAAGTCATAAAGAGACTTAAATTAAACTTGGTAAAGTTTAATCAATATTGAGGCCAGTCTAATCTAGTACCTCGTTGAACATCACAAGTTTTAGGTATCCTGAGAGATAGAGCTTAGGATCATCGCAGTATGAGCAGTGCATTACGTATGATAGTACATGAGAATAATAAGTAGTTCACGACTTATGATTATAGATGACTAGTCTCAATTTTAAATATCCTATGGCCCTAGCTAGTTGTACTGGGATAAAAACGCTTCCGCACTCTCAAGCTCCCTCTTGATTGCCTGAACATGAGCTGCACTTCGCGGCTTGATATTCACCTTGTAGGGTAGCGGGCACACCAAGTTTGCCGACGTATATGCATCTTGATCCAGTGGTTTAACCTTCCCGGTTACAGGATCAATTGGCTCAGAGAACTCAAACGCCCACAATAACTTGGCTGTGATTCGCCACATACTACGTTCGGCCAGATGAATTCCGGGGCAGATGCGTCGTCCAGCACCATATCCATAGTGATGTAAAACTGGAAGTTAGCTAGTTGCTCTCAGTACTGCTGGGGAAATGGACTTATCTCGTTTCTCATAATCTGGGCCAACGGCATACTCGTTTGCTAGCTTTGTATGAGATAGGTAGCGGTCCGGGTCGAAGGTGTCATGACTTCCGTAGTAATCCTTGTCGTGATGCATCGCCCATACACCAACGAAGATGGTACTTCCCTTGGGGATCAACATTCCATCGTAGTAGTCATCTGTCAAAGGTTAGTTACCGAATGAACGTTTCCTATCCTAGTGTTGTCGAGACTTACCCTTGGTGACGGTATGAGGCAGCCCTAGATCGGAACTATGACAGTTAGCACCTGATGAGGAGCATCTCAAGTCCCAGGTAAACTCACGTTGGTCTCCATCGCAAACCTTCCTTCACGATAGCATTCACATAAGGCATCTTCGCAAAGTCCGAAAAGACAGGTGCTCGTTCCGTACCGCAAACAGCATCAATCTCCACTCTCGCCTTCTCCTGGAACTTTGGATATTTCGCCAAAGCCAAGATCAAAGTAAGAATCTGATTCGCCGTGGTATCAGCACCTGCTTCCATCAACTCGCCGAAAAGATTGTTGAAGGCGTGCTGCGACATGGGCCAGCCGTTCTTTTCATACTCATCCAACTTCATATCGATCATGCATTCTCGACGATCACCTCTAGCGCGTCGGTCATCGACCATTGCTCGTGCTTGGCTCCAGACTTTATCCATGTGATCTCGCATTTTGTAGACGCGGGACTTCCATTTTCCGGGGATATACCAGAGCCATGGGATGAGGTCGACGGGAGGTGTAGCACCGGGTTCGATCGCCTCGAGCCACTAGAAGTAAAGTTAGACTACCAAAGAGATGCTACAGGATACGGTATTTACCTTTTCAATCATGGCAGAGACATCCTTGTACCAGAATGAATCCAGAGTGGTCGCTCGGAAACCCCAGGCCAGGATAGCAGCCACAGAAGATGCATACAGGCGTGAGTACGAGTAGAAATTGCTGGGATCATCCAAAAGACGGTTCATCAAGATAACGGCCCTGCAAACCGCCAAGTCAGCTCGCCCACCATGTCATGATGCAAGCCTACTTACTCAGTCTCTTGCACTCTAAAGTGCTTCTCATCCAAAGACTTTGGGTTCAAATTGCGTGTCACGACAGTTCTCTTTTCGCGCCAAGACGGACTCTGACACTCCATGGTCATATGATCACCTCTTGTGATGAAGAGCGGGACGATGTTAGGAGGCCGATCTGAGTAAATGCTGCCCTTCTTGTCGAGAAGCTCGTGCACAGCTTTACGGTCGCAAATGACAATGATATTGCCGGAGCCGATTTTGAGAGAGAATATTTTGCCGTACTGCAGAGACCATTCCATGAACCTGGAATTTGTTAGTGGCCACTTATGCCGTGTGATTGCAGTGTTCGTACTTCTTTCCGAGGCCAGTGGTGGGAATCATGTGCATGTTGCCCAGGATCGGGACCGTAGGAGGCCCCGGAGGCATTCGAGGATCTCGTTTGCCAACTTGGAGCAGCCAATACAATGTTAGAGCGACTGCGGCACCTACAAGGCCGTAGATAAACGTAGGGGAGGCCATAGCGACGTTTGTGCCAGGTTGATCGCGATGCGGATGATGCAACTGTACTCAAGTAGAACAACAAAAGAAACGCGGTTATCATGAACCAGTCAATCTGGGCTGGGGAAGCTTATACAGGAAGACCCCTCACTCTGAGAGCTACAGAAGAGATCGAGACCCGGGTTAGTGGATCTTAGTGAGTAGGCAACAAACTATCATTCCTTTCTTGGTCTCCGAAGTTCGTGCGAAGCTAGGTTCGGCTTGCTGACTTCTACACTAACCGCCCCTCTGTACTTCCCCGCAGTTTCCAGTGACTGTACAGCGCTGACGTCCTGCAGCTATAGCCTAAAGGTATGATTGTAAGGCATGATACAACGCATTCAATGATGAAAGATTTTGAATTAAGTTATAATTTCTTGCAAGTATAGTAGTTTGTTACTCAACCGTTGAGATCAGAACGTACAGGCCAGATTTATAGCCTGAAACATCCAAGAATTGAATTGACTACTTCCTTTCCATAACGTATCATGATCAAATGCATCTTTGTAAGCAGCTAGGGGCCAAACATGGATCAGGGTCAACCAAAGAGCATGTACAAATAAGGTTTGATATCTATATGATGTACTGTTTGATCTAGCCCTTGATCCCTAGATGGCCGTTAAAGGCCTGAGACCGATGTGTTTCGCTACGAATACAGTTCGCTTTCAAACCATCAACAAGTTCTTGCATTCGACTGGATCGCTCCAATGAATTCCACTGGTCCTCCGAGGGCAGCCTACAACGAAAGACATGTCAGTCGGAGTAGCACCAAGAGCATGCGACCGTCGTTGGACTCACCTTAGCCATATACTTGCCATGCTCGTATCCCGACATTCCTTCAGCACCAGTGCACTCTGAACCTGAGGAGAGCCAGAAGCCAATTCCTCAGCGAATTGTGCTAGTCCTTTTAACATCTCGTTTCTCAGATTCTCATCCTGAGCCCAATAGTGCTTCACAACCACGAAACTCTGCACAGAATCTCTTTCGACATCATCAGCCCTCTTGAGAAACCCTGCGTATTCATCGTAATGATGGAGGTCGTAGTCCGGACTTCCCAGCCCTTGGGTCGTTCGTAGAAGTTCGTCCTTGTCAACGAGCGCCATCTCTCTTTTGAAGATATCCGATGAAACATGGTCGATGAAGAATCCAATGGGGTGCGTATATCCTTCTAGACCCCAGAGCGTGTCGGGCTCACCATCGACATCTTGACCCCAGTAGTACGAGTCGCCGTATGGTTCTGTAGCTGACACTTTGCATAATTCAACAAGCCGGTCTTTCCACTGATGAAATGTGTTAGTTTATTCTTAGAGAGATGAATGTTTGACCATACAAGATCAATGGCTCCATCTCGCCCAACAACGCGTGCGATGACAAAGAACTTGGGTGTCATAGCTACTTGTTAGACGCAAGAATTCAAGATGGGTCAGCGAGACACCTAATGGGTTGGATCAAATGAATATAGCATTACTCTGTATGTTCGTGATGGCATGTAGATGAGCGGCGTATTATCGGTGCACCGACACTGAGCAAGATGCTACGCCAGAACGCTGTCAACGGACGCACTAATTTCGGTGGATGCACCATCTGCACAGCATCGATCTCTCACCGAGAAAAATAACTTTGGTTAAAGTAATCGCCGACTTTCTCCTCAAATTTCTAATACTCATTGCTTGTAGTTCATACTCAATACTGATCCTCTGTACTCAGCGCAATGCCGACCTCCCAAGCTCTCCAATTAATTGTTATTCCGCATCGACCAGCGGCCAATGCTGAAATCGAGCGAGATCTTGCGCCGGCTATTTCAATACTCAAAAGGTGAGTCCGAACCATCAACCACTCGACATGACTAACATACATACTTCTTAGGGCGTCTGGCCTAAAGTCCTTCTGGAGCGGCAGAAAATTCGAAGATCGATATACAAAAGTATATCTAGCTCTGTGGGATAATCTAGAGTCATCCCATTCATTCTTCACAAGCTCTGAGTATGAAAAGTTCCATAGCGTCATTCAACCAGCTCTGAATGGGCGCAAAGTCACATGGACATCTCACGCACTCATGGATCACTCACCGCTCAGTGACCATCAACACCTCTCAGATACTCTCAAATCGCCTGCTATGGAGGTCGCATTGACGAAAGTGGTTGAAGGTGGTGTCTCGGGTTACTACTCACAGTTCAACAAGGTGGTTACCCGTGTGCTGGACGAGGAAGATGGGTGTAAGGGCTACTTTATCAGTCCTCTAATTGAGAATCCTGAGGATCAACTGTTATTGATCAATTGGGACTCTGTAGATGTGAGTAGAGACACTTAAGCCCAACTGGTTATTGCTGGGTTGAAGGAACATACTGACTGAATGACAGGCTCATCATGAAATTTTCGAGAAACGGCCTGGATTTAGGGAGTGTATAGATGCCCTGAAGGACTACTATAAAGAGTTTGTCGTACCGTGGCACATTGTTGATATTAAAGAAGAGGATTTGTAGCGATAGACTGCCCTATGCTTCTCGAAGTTTATTATAACGATTTACATGCGTATCCTTGTTTCCTTCAATAGATTGGTAGCATGGCCTGGATACTGTCGACTGATCATGGATCGATGGTACGTCAGTCTGTGTATGGAGTTCCCGTGATAGCCGTACAAAGCCGCTCTCAAGACATCTATGATATAGTCCTACACATTGAATGCCGTCCACGGCCAAAGGTATCCAGTACGTACTGCGTCCTCTAAACCTAGGCTCACTTACCCCAACATTTTTATTAGTCATGGTTAAGGTCCTGAGGTTTCTATGGAGTTGAGCTAGTGGCATCAACTAAGTAGCGAGGCTCGAATAGAAGCTTTAGGTATTACTTCAATGGCATATCAATTCGTTGCTAATCATTGTTCAGCTAGCTATCTCTTCCCTACTGCTAGGTCCCCATTATTCACTCATCAGCAGGCAGCATACCCTCCATCCACAGTCCATTGTGCTAAGAAAGAGTGTCAAATTGCTGTCACGTATTGAAAATAGGAGGACAATACTTACCACCAGTGACATATGACGCATCATCGCTCAACAAAAAACACAGAACCTTAGCCACCTCGTCAGGTTTGCCCATACGACCAAGGCATGTCAACTTGCTGATCTTCTCCGAGTCAAACAACCCCTTCGCTTCACCCGCCTCAAACATCTCAGTTCGGATCGGTCCACTAATATCTCTGTTAGTATGCGGCGAGGTTTCTCAGAAGAGGGTAAAGTACGGGAGAAGAGAGTTGATGCGAATACCCTCAGTGCCAAACTCGCCAGCAACAGACGATGTAAGGCCGATGACTCCAAACTTGCTCGATGAATAAGCTGCATTGTGAGGGAAGCCTCTAAGACCGGAGGTGCTGGAGATGTTGACGATGGCTCCTCCTGGACGAGGGAGATGCGGAATCTGGGCTCTCATGCACCACATGACGCCTTTGAGATTAACATCCATCATTCGATCCCAGTCAGACTCTTCCTGTTGCGATATTGATCAGTATTCATGACTGCAATGGTAGAAGGTTGTGTCATAGCATACAATTGTCGCGCAAGTTGTACTGCCTTCTCCCCCTGCGATACCAGCAATGTTGGCGGCTCCATCGAGACGTCCGAACTCAGCAACGGTGCTGTCAATCCAATTCTGGACCTGTTGCTGGCTCCGGACGTCAACTGTTGAAGCTATGACTTTGGTACCTGCCTGTGAGCCTGTAGTACGCGCTCAGAGGTGAGTATAGAAAAGAGATCTGGGGTATTAGGACGCTGATGCTCACATAATTCCTTTGTTTTGTTGAGACCATCGACGTTGACATCGCAAATGGCCAGTCCTCCAGCCCCAAGTTCCGCTAGGCGGACTGCAGAAGCACGTCCAATGCCCGACGCTGCACCAGTAATTGCATATACTCTTCCTTTGATACCAGACATTTTCGTGACGTGTGCAAGGGAGAATTCTGATTAGATACTACTAATTATGAGGATGAAAATGCCGAGCATATGAGCTACCTATACTTCCATCTCGCATTGATGAGCTGTGACGCCGCTGGGGTCAGCTGGCTCCAGTGGTCCGGCGCCGCTAGCGTGCTCGGTTACAGTGGTCACCTTGGAATCGAGGCGCCTGGAGCAGAAGGGAATTCGGGCTAGGTTCGGCCTGACTCGGCGCACCATCTCATCAGTGAAATGTGGACTGGACTGACGATTGCTGTTCATCATGGGAAGAGAGGGGAGGAAAAGCCTGTAACATCTACGGTCAATTATCACCAACGCCTGCCGCTGATCGTCAATCTTGCCTTATAAGCCCATAGCCTCAAGGTCGTCCTAACGCCCTACTCTGTTGTCTTCAACGGTTTTAACAGCTCAATTACTTGGCCTCAACATATACTCAATATTCTACTCGCTCCCTCACAATGTCCGTCAAAGGTCGTGTTGCCATCGTCACTGGCGCAGGAGGAGGTCTTGGGCGTGAATACGCCCTCCTACTCGGAAAGCTAGGAGCCAAAGTCGTAGTGAACGACTACGGCGGTACCCTCGAAGGCCAAGCCGGAACCATCACAAGAGCCCAGTCAGTGGTAGATGAGATCAGAGCTGCTGGCGGCAGTGCTATAGCCGACGGACACGACGTCTCTGTTCAGACCCAAGCTCAAGCCATCGTCGCCGATTGCATCGCTGAGTACGGCCGTGTTGACATCCTGGTCAATAATGCCGGTATTTCTGGAAAGCCAAGTTCTCACGCAGCGCTCGATGCACCGGCGTTCATGAGGGTTATTGAGATCGGTGTCCTAGGAACGCAGCTCATGACAAGTGCTGTCTGGTCTACGATGGAGAAGCAAGGACACGGTCGTATCGTCAACGTATCTTCAGATGCCATCATTGGATTCGGTGCGGGCGGCGACTGCGCGTATTCAGCTTCCAAAGGTGCAGTCTATGCCATCACACAAGATCTTGGACGATTTGCCCCATCATGCGGAATTAAGCTCAATGCCATTTTACCTTCGGGCGCTTCACGCATGGGAGATCTCTCAGAGGCGTCAAAGATGATCACTCAGACGTACTTCGAAACCAGCAAATGTGCGCCGTTACTTGTTGCCTTGTGTGCTGATGAGTGCCCTGTATCTGGGGTGTGTATCGCTACGGGTGCGGGGAGAGCTGCTCGTGTTGCACTGGCGACGTTCCCTGGACATACGAATGAAACAACAGCGGAAGGCTTTCTGGAGAATTGGAGTAAGGTCATGGGTGATGAGAAGGATGTTTACATTCCCAAGGATACGTTGGATCATGTACGGTACGGAGTCCGCTTGGCGTCTGGACTAGAGGTGCCTGAGTTGCCATCATTGGGCATTATACCAAGTACTAGCAAATAATCACCATAGCTAATTAACCTTGAAGCATGTCGCTACGACATCCAATTTCCCCATGACAAATAATTGCGATACTGATGAGGCCTATATGCCCTTGCCAACCTCAACCCAAAGCAAACAATTTCTCGCTCAGGCGTTAGATCAGTCTTCCAATAGAGCGCGTGATGTAAGAATCAGCTGTCTGGTCTACCAACTGAAAATACCACTCTCACTCCTTCAATTCATCAAGAAGTTCCAACTTTGGGAGATTGATGATTCTCAATTGCCAGACAAAAGCACTCGACACCTTCGGTAGCCTCATGACAGCATCCAAGAACCCAATTCTCGAGCCGAAGCTGGACCGTCCGAACTCCATCCGCTAATAACCCCTCATTTCTTTTCTCCCACTAACCCTTCAGGCACCATCCTCATGTTCTAGGCGGGGTAGCAGCATTGGAGCCTCTATTTATGCTTCTTCGTAACGATGCTGTCTAAGACTACTCAAGCTGCGAGTCGCACAGACAGATAAACTTGCAACCACTTTCATTCTCAACCACCATCCCAAAGGACAAATAAATCATGACTTCAAACAGCACGCCCAGCTTAGAAGCACTTCTCCAGCGCCTCCAACTGCTAGAAGACAAAGACGCACTAGCAACCCTCCTCAACCGCTACTGCAACACAGCAGACGACCACAAATGGGACGACTTTGCCGACTGCTTCATCCCCAACGGTGTTCTCGGTTTCGAGAGCTGGGGCGATGTCGTGGGCGTTGAAAACATCGCCGCTGCTGCTCGCGGCGCAGAAGACAGATTCCAAGGCCTGCAGCATTCCATGAGTAATCTACAGTTCACTGTTGATGGAGACACGGCGGAGGGAAGATGTTATCTCTGGTTCTCTGCGACGATGGATACGAGCAAGCCGCATGAGTACCATGCTTTTGGAGGACATTATCGGTTCAAGTTTCAGAGGACGGATAAGGGATGGAAGATTGCGAGAATGCAGCTTAAGAAGATTTGGGCGCAGAATGAGGATACTGAGCGTGTATTTGGATAGGCCTAGTCAGGAAGAGGACAAGTTTGAAGGATGTTGATTCATCATTTGGCTCTCTATCTCAATTCTCATTTCCTTTGTCCCTTATGTTCTTTTAGTAAGGATCAAAGTGATTCTAATGATTCACTGTCAAATTTTCTGACATCTCAACGAGGTCTATCGAGCGGACTGAAAAGCTTCGTTTCGATAGCCAGCTCAGCACTTAAGCGGTATGCATGATCAGCCTGGTACCTTTCACACGAAGGCTTCACAAAGTTCTCCCAGCATTGAACTTCTCATTCAACGGCAATAACACGTGTAAAAGTAAGATTTCTGCTTCTGTTTATAACTCATATTTCTCATCTATGCCCAAGTCTCTCAGTCCATAACAATAACAGCACGACCCTTGAGCTTCCCATCCCGTAACTGCTGATACGCCTTCGGAATCTCATCAAATCCGAACCTATCAACCTCAATCCTTAGCTTACCCTCCTTCGCCAGCTGACACACCTCCCGCAAATCCTGTCGTGTACTTCCAAGGGACAGTGAGAACTTGGCACTAGTCGCCATCAAGTTCCATCCTAAACGCACAGATCCACCTTGCATACCAGGGACAGAGACGAATCCCTGGGGTCGGACAACACTCACTGCTAGCTGCAAGGTTGCGTCGCTTCCAACAAAGTCAACCACGCCGTCGACACCCCGATTTGAGGTAATGCGATTGATCTCGGCCTTTGATCCTGCATCGGAAAGGATAGCTTCGTCTGCTCCCAAATCCTTGGCGAGGGTCAGTCTCTCTTGTGAGTTGTCGGCAGCAATGATGCGAGCAGAAGTGAGAAGTCGAAGGAATTGCACAGCGTATGACCCAAGACCACCAATGCCAATGACCAGGAGATATTGTCCAGGGCGTGCATTTCTGAGAATATCCTTGCAGCTAGCATACGCAGTCACACCCGCGTCAGTGAGAGGAGCGTACATCACCGGATCCTCGTCACCGATAGATACAAGCTCAGTACGAGGTACAACAAGGTACTCAGCCAAACCACCATCAAAGCCACAGCCCCTAGTCATTCCAATGGCGCCTCGCTTAAAGTACTCGCAGTGCTGCTCAACCCCAGCCTCGCAGAAAGTACAGAACCCACAGTGGCGCATGTGATGTACAACGACGCTCTCTCCCTTGGACAGGTCGGTCACCGAGGATCCGAGAGCTTCAACGACGCCAGAGGTTTCGTGACCGAGAATGTAATTTGCCTCTATGGCGGAGGCGTATGGATCGCTACCAGGTGGACTGTCCATCATGTCGAGGTCTGAGCGGCAGAGACCAACCGCTTTGACGCGAATGAGAACATCAGTAGGCCCCGGAATTGGCTTTGGTGAGTCGACGTATTGGCCTTCTTGTCCCCAGGCGACTAGTTTGTAAGATTTCATGGTGTCTTGAAAGTTGGGCTGCGAATGCTCAGACAGGATGGTTCGCGCTGTGAGACGTACTGGAGCTTGTTTTAGGATCGGTAATGAAGTGCAGGGGTAATAGGAGATTAGATCGTCGGCTTGGGGGAGTTGTGTCTCTTGACTAGCGCCTTGCTTGGTGTAGGATATGAATTCGGCCGATCTACAGGTAGTCTCGTGGCCACTTCGGTATAACATATTCCCCACGGACAGACTCAGCATCGGACGAACTTGCACGCGCTTTAATCTATAGTGCCGCTGTAATGTAGATCATTATAGCGTCCCGGTTGCCGTGAGATCTTGCGGGGTAAAAGGGATGATATTCTATATGCCGGCTGTGGAGTATAACAATGCCCCTTATGGCCTGATTACAATCTCCACCGATGCTGTTTGCCATCGACTTGCCAAGCCCCCTTTGATCTAACTATCTTTTACCACTTCAAACTCTTCATCATGACGAAACAAGAAGCATCACCAGACGAGATCTTACCAGGTCACAACGACCAGGACATTTCCCCCTCAAACGAAGATGAACTTCGTTCCAAGATCTTAACCGCTGAGCGCTCAACTCTCCCAGAGGGTTACTTCCTCAGCCGTGAGTTCGTCGGAACGTTCGGCGGTATCGCCTTCAGTCTTGCAGCGACATACTTTGCTTTCCAGGCTGGTGCCGGCGCCCTCATCAACATTAACCAGCACATCGGCCCCAGTGAGAACTACTACCTGTTCTCAATTGTCTGGACGGTCTCTCAACCCATTTCCATGCTCTTGTTTGGCCGTCTCTCTGATATGTTCGGTCGTCGAAACCTTGCTCTTGGTGCCAACATCCTTGGAATAATCGGTGGTATTATCGCTGCTACTTCGCAGAGCATCAACCAACTCATCGCTGCCAACGTTCTCTTGGGCCTTGCTTCGGGTATTCCGGGTTCATACCCTCTTTTGACGGGAGAGCTTATGACGAACAAGCTCAAATTTCTTGGTACTATTGTTGTTGTAGTACCTAACATCATCGCTACTGGGTTCGGTCCGTATCTTGGCCTTCGACTTAGCATTCTTAGTTCGTGGAGATGGATCTTTTACATCTATATCATCTTGATGGGTATGTCTGCCAGCTTTACACCACCAATGGATGATTGGAAGTATGCTAATATCTCACAGTAATCGGTACTACCCTCTGGTACTTCTTCTACCACCCTCCTTCGTTCGTCCAACTTCACGGAACCAGCATCAGCCGCAAAGCCGAGCTTGCAACAATCGACTGGCTCGGCACTTTCCTTCTTGTCTCGGGTCTCGTTCTATTCCTTCTTGGAATCGCCTGGGGCGGTCAACCGTACAAATGGACTTCCGGTCGAGTCCTTGGTCTCCTGATTCCTGGTGCAGTTCTGTCCATCTCATTCGTGCTCTATGAGGTATTTGGCAACCCTGCCAAGCCAATTGTCCCCATGAAATTCTTCAAGGATGTCCGAGGCTACACATGCGTCGTCATCATCTCCGCCATCACTGGCTGCCTCCAAACGGCCCTGTTCATCTTGTGGCCTTCGCAGGTTGCATACATCTTCGGAAGCACCACTAATGGATGGGAGGAGACGGCTTGGATGTCAAGTGTTGTGAACTTTGCCGCTTGGTCTGGTATCATCATCGTCGGGCCTCTCTTCCACGTCATCAAGCATTTGCGTCTACAGCTCGTTGTCGGATCTGCCTGGATGACAGCCTTCCTGGGCGCCATGTCTACCATCACTTACTCCAACAAAGGATCGGCTATTGCTTTTGCCTTTCTCAGCACTTTTCCCATCGGATGGGGAGAAGTGATGACCATGTTGATGGTTCAGTACATTGTTCCCGAACAAGATCTGGGTGTCGCCTTTGGTAAGTAACCAGATCCATCTCAAACCCTCCTTTTTCTCATGACTAATGATGTTTCTCCGATAGCTGTCGTCTCCTCAGTGCGTACCATCATGGGCTCCATCTTCGCCGCTGTCTTTGTTGCCATCTACAGCAACAAGCTCCCAGGCTACATGGCCAGCATTGTAGTGCCAGCGCTACAAGAGACATCTCTTTCTGCAGAAGCTATCAGTGAAGTATTGGCAACAGCACCCACCGCGAGTCAGGCAGCACTCTCCGCTATCAAAGGTGTCACTCCCGAGATCTTGCGTATCATCAATGCCAAGGTTGCCGATGCTTACGGTCACTCGTACGCCTTTGTTTATTACACCGCTGCTGCACTTGGAGCTGTATGCCTCCTTGCGGCGTTATGTCTGCGCGACTTTGATGTCTATCTCACTGATCACGTTGCCCGAATGGTGTATAAGAAGGAGGAGACTAAGGAGGACTCACTTGCGAAGCATATTGAGCACCGTGAGGGTGCTTGAATCGCTTATGAGGGTCGTTCCGTTGAGAATTCTTAGTCTTCAGTAAACGGTTCAGTTTGGTGGATACTTAGGTGGCGTGAAAGTTTTGGTCTGGTGTGAGAAATGGTTTCACTTTAACTTTCAATGGAAATAAGTCTAATAACATCGCTTTTTACCATTATGAGCTCGGATTGTCTGCAGACATAGCTTGTGATATCGAGATATAGTAGTCTTATCAAGGGACCAGGTCATAACTCTACTTAGAAAGTTAAACGAAGTTATGGATACCTTCTTTACTAAATATAGCAGTGTGTTATCCCTGGAGGCTGATTGGTTATGATCAAGGGTCCGCAGCGTTATCTTATCTTATCTTATCTTATCGAGGGTTTTACTGTATCTTAAGCGTACGAAACAGGGCCAACTAAAGATTCTCGCGTTGCTTTACTAATATTCCTTAGATTCAAACTCTCTTGTTATTCCACTAAACTCCTAAATGCCAATAGGTAGTTCCTTGATCATTTAGCTAATTACTATAATTTCTCCTCCTGCAGTACATTTTACAGAAAGATCCATTAAGTCAGTAACAAATGCAGATTTCAATCATTATGTTGACATGCTAGAAAATATCTTGCTAGACTACCCTACAGAAACGCGGCTGGGATCCGACTTCTCGCTACCCCTCTTTTCAGAACGCGCTAACTTATAGGGGTCGCATCCACTGTTACCGAAGTTCTAGGGTTCTTGGGCAGGGAACATCTTCGGTTTGGGTTTACAAGCAATGATACGCTAAAGATACTGCGAGGATACAGCGCAAAGGCGCCCGTGAAATATGGTCCCTGTACTCCGTAGTGAGACAACACACAGCCGCATGAGCTACAAAAGTAAATATGCTGTAAAATTCCTTTCTGACACCAATAGTGGTCCCTTATATCAAAATCTGATTGTTTATCTCCAATATGCTCAACATTTCGCTCCAAGGACAAGTCGGCATTGTCACGGGTGCCGGTTCCGCTTATGGAATCGGACGGTCCATGGTTATAGCCGCTGCACAGGCTGGGGCAGCTGCAGTCTACGCGTGCGATCTCAACCTTAGCTACATGGATGATCTCAAGAACGAGGTAAAAGAGATGGGACATGATACTATTATTGAGGGGCACTTTCTGGATGTCTCAAATGAGGAGCAGACTGTGGCGCTATTGAGAAATGTTCTCAAGACCCATGGTCGTGTCGACTTCTTTTTCGCCAATGCTGGGTATGCCGTCTACCGGTGAGTATTCCATCCAAACTGTGACACGAGGACCTTTGACTAATAAGCTCTAGGCCACTACAAGATCTGAGCGTGGATCACTTCAATCGCGCTGTAGACGTGATGCAGCGCGGTTGTTTTCTGGCTCTCAAGTACGGATCCCAGGCCATGAGCGTCACATCCCCAGAAAAGACCGAGGCCAAGGGCAACATCATCATCACCTCATCCTGCGCAGCCTTCGCAGGCGCCTACGCCGACACAGCGTACACAGCAGTCAAAAATGCGTGCAACGGCTTAGTTGAGAGTGGATCAGTCCAACTGTCAGCGAGCAACATCCGCGTCAACGGCATCGCACCAGGGTGCACCAACTCCAGCATCTTGACGAGCTCAACGCTTTCCGAGAAGGGCGATCAGTATACTACTTCAGCTACCAAAGAAGAGATTGCGGCGACTCACGCCAAGTTCTTTGAGCGTGGTGGGTTATATAAGCAGAAGGAGAAGTTTTATAACCGTGCGGCGGATCCGTCTGAGATTGCGAATCTGGCGTGCTTCTTGGCTTCTGATCTGGCGCTGGCGATAAACGGGCAGATTATTCTTGCTGATAGTGGAAAAACTACAGCTGCGACGGGAGAGGGTTTCACGGGAGCTGTGAACCCGGTTCCAGCATTGTCGATGGCTTGAATGTGAGATTGATGGATGGATCAATACGGATCAAGACGTCATGCAGCATATAGCTTTCCTGTTCAATACTAAGACAATGATAATATGTTTGCGCCGCACAAAAGGAAGTGAAGTACGGTGATCTATTGTTCTCTTCACCTTCCTAAAGATGGACAACGAAGCCTAGGTTTGGTGGAACCCAAGAGGAGGAGTATCTCACAATAGCCGCAAAGCTCAAGAATTAAGGTGAACTTGTGTCAACAGAGATGAACCAACACTTTTCCCACTCTGATCCAGCATCATCATATATTCGTACCTCTGAATTTCGGTCCACCGTCATTATGGCGGCTGTTCAAGTGGATCAGAGCGTATACTGACCTTTCCTCAGTAACGAAGTCAATAGCATGTTGTAAGAACCATGACCCCTAACTGATGCTCCTTTTTCCAAGAGAGGCAAGAATGAAAGGTGACCCATAGCTGTTGCTCAAGTCATTAGCCCGAGAATCTCCCTTAGGACGATGGAAAATGTCCGCGCTGCCCTACAAGCTTGCATATGTCCGGTCCCCCGAAGATGGTCCGCATCGGCGTCATAATGATACCTGGTCTCTTTTATATACAATCCTTTGTGTATAGAACTTACAAAGGCATGGGACACAGCATCTGAACCTTATATTTCATTTAAACATGTCAGCCAACTGGACTCACCTTATTCGTTTCGTTGCTGAAGAGGACGGACAAGTCCATCTAGGACAGGTCGACCATGCAACTTGGCCTGATGTCGGCATTTCTTTTGAGAAGGGGGAGAAGATACAGGCAAAGCTCATACAAGGATGTGTCTTTGATGGTGTTGTGACGGAAAGTCTCTTGACAGTCAAGGAAGTGAGTCTGAACTGAGCAAGTAAATTTATTGTAATGTCCAAACTGACGTCTTCAGCTCCTTGCTCCGTTGACGATGGACCAAATCCCTATCATCCGATGTATGGGACTCAACTACCGCGATCACGCCAAAGAAGCCAATATGCCTATCCCCGATGTCCCAGTGCTATTTATCAAGCCACGAACTGCGCTCAATGGGCCTTACCCCGCTAAAGTCAACGTCCCCAAGATCGCGCAGGATGGTACGAGCGACTACGAAGCAGAGCTGTCCTTCGTCATCTCCAAAACCGGTCGTGACATCCCTCGAGAGAAAGCCCTCGACTACGTTTTGGGATACACTGCCAGTAATGACATTAGCGCACGGGCTCAACAGTTCAAGAATAGTCAGTGGTGCTTCTCTAAAGGTCTGGATGGCTCTTGTCCGATTGGACCGGTCCTGGTTTCACCCTCGGCTGTTGGTGACCCGCACAGCCTTGGTATTACAGCCACGTTGAACGGCGAGACTGTACAAAGTTCCAACACCAGGTAAGCCAACAAAAAAAAAGTAGATGCAGACCGGATCAGCTAACGTTCTGTTAGGGAGATGATCTTTGATGTTGCAAGCATCATATCCTTCTTGTCCCAGGGCACGACTTTGGAACGAGGTACTATCATCATGACGGGCACAGGCCCTGGAATTGGTGCGATGAGGAGTCCTCCCCTCTCGCTTAAGGATGGCGATGATGTGCGGGTCTACGTGGATGGGATTGGAACTTTGATCAACAAGGTTTGGTACGAAAAATAGTGGCAGTGGACAGGATTCAAGTAGGCTAGTACGCTAGATTAGACAGTCTGCGGCTTTACCTCCGCATCAGCATTGGCGAATCATGTTTCTGTTATAGATAATACACGTCTGGTGGTGCATTTCTCGAGTCCATAGCGCTTGTCTATGTCATAATGAGAGAGTCAGGAGAAGCTGATAGATGCACCGAAGATGGTCCGTCTGATTGCCTTAGCGTGCAGCCTAGTTCCAGGCCAAGAGGGACCAAGATGCAAATCTGTTCTTGGAGCGGGGTTATCGATACAGCGTTCTTATGTTTGTGTAAAAGCACGAGGCTGAGTAGGAGCAGTATTTGCGCATAGAAGAGGAGACCTTGGAAGGGATTGCTGTTGAGTTTCAACACTGCCAGCCACTATCACAAGGGATAAAGAGCTGCAGAACGTATAGCAGAGTCAGGTAAAGCAAGGTTGGCTACCGCAATACCGGGAGTTACTGAAGTAGACTACGCTAACTTTTAGCGTTGTCAACCCCGCGTGATGCATCATAGCTGTGGGGTCTGGGGTCCAAGTTAGCGTACCAAAACCTGGGGTAAAAGGTGCTGACCATCTTGTGAACGTGAACCCCATCCCATTGTTGACAATTATCTTTTTCTTTTTGAAAAGGACCGAGATCTATACCACCATACCAAAGCTGCCCTCTTATTTACCATGTGGCAGAATAACTCACAGAACAAGGATACTAAACGGACGGCGGATGTTGCCTGTCACTCGTGTCGAAAGTACGTCTCTTGTCGCAAGTTAGAGGACTCAAGACTGACAAATTTACCCTTTGAAACAGACGCAAAGTCAAGTGGTTCGTTGATTTCCTCCCTTGCCCATGTGATCATCTTACTTATGTATTTGTACAGCGACCGCGAGCAACCATGCTGCCAAGTCTGTATCGAGACAGGGCAATATTGCGAGTATCCAGAAAGAGTCCTCAAGCCAGGTCCAAAGATCGGTATGGACAACCTCATATACCTTGAAATTAGACAACACAAGCTTACCGATTCAAGGCTCACTTCAACGTCGTGGACGAAGATATAGAGATCGTTGCCAATCCAAGACCACGGACCAACAGAACAGAAGCAACGAGTCCGCATCCCCCACAGATCAAAACGGGGCAGACAGATCCATTGTAGTCGATGTGAGCCAAAATGAGCGCCGACAAAGCTTTGCGAGCAGTTCGTCGCGACGCAAATCAGATGCTCAAGATCAAAACGCGGGCCACAAGTCGTCAAAGCTGAACATTCATGATCTTTCGTTCATCTTGCATCCTTCTCATGAAGTCACGACGCCTGATGAAGAGCCGCCGACGGCCATGTCGGTCGAGTCTGCTGATGTTGATAACCATAGATTGTTTCAATCGGCGTGTCAATGTCTTGGACTGTCGAAGCAATCAGTGGAAAAGATGTATGTTAATACTCCGCTCTCTTTATCACATACTAACATGCTGGCATTCTAGGGTGCGGATTTATTTCGACAACATGGTTGCCATTAACCTCTTTCATGAACCAACATTTACCCAAACTCTACATTCCATCACTTCAGAATCTCATCTCATAGCACTGTTGGCTGCTATATGCGCATATTCTGTACGCTTCGTTCCATTTGAAGCCGACCCGGAACTTAAACAAGAATTATCATGGGGTCACACCGACCAGAAATCGCCCACAACGTTCCTCAACCTTTCGTCACAGCAGATCGACAAGGCCCTGAATGAGTGCACTGATGATCCCCCGCCACTTTGCGTTCTGCAAGCCCTGATCGTTACGACCCATTGTCAGCTGACTCAGGGCGTTCGAGGGAGAGCATGGCGTGCGCTGGGAACATGCGTCAGATTAGCATACGAACTGAATCTCCACCTGCTGGATTCGAGGTATGCTGTTGAGAAGTATGATCACAATACTCACCGCTGGTGCGAAGATGAGGAAAAGCGTCGTGCTTGGTGGGCAATATGGGAGATGGATGTGTTTGCGAGCACTATTCGTCGCACACCGACTGCCATAAGCTGGTCTCAGATGGAAGTGTTACTTCCTGCGCCTGATGCAAATTGGTACCAGGATACCCCTGTGGGGAGCTGCTTCCTCGAGCAGGAGCCAGGCCAGCGGTGGAAAGCTCTCCAAGAGAGTGGCAATGTCTCAGCAAAGGCTTGGTTCATTGTCATCAACTCTCTTATGAAGGATGCTCAAGTCATATCTTGCCCTCGAGGTGTACCCTCTGTTACAAGGCCGGGTCAGAGCTGGCAGCAGGCTTCAAAGGGTGAAGCAAGGCAGAGTATTTCTTACCAGGCTGAGAATAGCGAGGAGTCTCGGCAGAAGCTGGAGACCTTGGCGAACTCGGTATACTGTCTTGTTCGCGTGCTGCCTGAGAACCTTCGCTACCGCCAACAACATCTTTCATTCAGCCCTCGCTTGCCGGGCCAGGTTGAGTCATCTCGACAGCTACACTGCTCCATTTACAACATCTACGTCATGACACAGTTGGCGCGACTTATGATCCATCGATATGATGTCTTTGGTAGTCAAACTAAGCCTGCACAACCCCCAGCGATGAGTGCACCATGCAAACTGGGCTTCTCCTCTTTCCAGGAGCAGGAGAACCCTGCCCTGAGAGAATATTTCGAGTCAGCAGATAACGTGTTGTCGATAGTCAACAGGAGCTGCGAGGATCACATTCGTCACATTAATCCATTTCTGCCCAGCACGATCTGGCTGGCCGCTGCTGTTCAAATGGTTCGAAAGCAGTTCGGTGGTCCCTCAACTTACAACTCACTTATTAAGGCTCGCTTTGATGTTTTGTACCTTACGTACAAGCAATGCGTCAGCTTTTGGGGCATACAGACTGCGATGCAGCAGAATCTTGAGACGATCGAAGCGCAGCTGGAGGACTTTAATGGCAAGCCTACGAGGAGCTTCGCAGGCACGACGACACAGCCTGCATGGTCTGGTGTTAGCAATTCAGGGCAGAGATGGATACCGCCGTCGTTGGAAACGTCCAATGGAATGAAAGCCGCCTCGCAGTCCTCCAACGGCCAGAACGTCAGTCATCAAGCACAGTCACATGGTTAGTAGTCTTTCCTGGTCATTACTTGTTTATCTTGAAAGTCGATATAACTAATCTGACCCTCTAGAAATACAAAAGCCTCTTCCAACTGGCGATGTCGATAATAATGGCAACAAAGACATGCAGGCCTCAGACGCCCTGCCTAAGACTCCCCCTGAAAGTGATCATGGGGAGCAAGTCACGCGCAACACAATGCAAGGGTCTGATATGTCTCCCAAGGTAATGGGAATGACTCAGTCTATGGATCCCCTGAATGCCACGTTTTGTGCTGATGCGGATGGTTCCATGACAAGTATGCCCATGATGGACTTTATGCTCATGCCCCCACAACCAGGGGCCGAGATGCACGATATGGGAGATAGTACGATGATGGATGTGTGGAAGGATATGGAGCTTCCGAGCGATATTCGTGACTTATTATCTGGATTCTCGACCTATTGATAGCACTTAATGTTCTGCCATGATGAACATTCAGAGTTACATGAATAGCAGATTCTTTGTATAAGGAATTAGAACACGCTACTGCTGAAGATATTGCTCTTGAGTTGAGAAGACGTTTTAGTGCTAACACAGTAATTAGAATGAGACACTGGTCACGAGGACCAGCGTTAAGTAGGTCTTGTATACCGTAGTATCTGCGTATTAGGAGCGACTCCACGATTAACTACAGAACTTGGCCACGAGGAAACGATAAGGGTTTTGCTAACCCGGCAGCATGACAGTAGATGACGGTTGAACGTAACTCAATAGAGATATGAATGGTATATACAAGGACTAACGCAATCTAGCTTCCATGTGCGACCACGACAACTAGTCCTTGAAGCCAAGGACCGACTTCATCACGGAGGCCAACTTTTCGGAGCACCCTTCCGCATCGGGTAGAACACGAGGATATCTCCAGGCCACAAACCGATCAGGACGAACAAGAACAGCGCCAGAGTCCTCAACACCGCGCACCCGCTGCCAATCGAAGTAAAAGTCCTCCCACTGCTGACGGTAGCCAATAACATGTACATCCAGAGGAACACCCAACTTCTCGCTCACTTCTTTTGCTGCTTTCTGCCAACCTTCACCTCCGATGCCCGTAAAGAGGACGAACTTACCATGGCCTGCAAGATCAATGGTGGATACCGGCTCCGAGGGCACGGATGTATTCAACCAGACGTGGGGTAGTCTGCAGCCAGGATACGTGCTGGCGTCATAGTGCAAGATAGGGTCATCGGCTGCCTTGCCTGAAGGGGAGTACGGCGCCGGCTCATCAGCGTCATATATACCAGGTCCATTGTAGCGCTGTCCCATCTCAATTCCTAGTCCGTGGAACTCATGAGAAGTCTGGGTGATGACATCCCGGAAACGCCTTCGACGCTCTTCACCTTGTAACGACGCTGATGCGAGCTCGTCAACGATCTTCCTGCGGTCCTCCACTTTTTCGGGAAGCGCTCCCATGGCATCCCATACGTGGAAGTGATCGCGGAATGCATCATTGGCGCGTGTGATAATGGACTTGCCGACGGGTTGGCGTTCAGTGTTGTATGTATCCAGAAGCGCAGGTGATGCGATGCCTTTCTCAACGTATGCGACCTTCCATGCGAGGTTGAAGGCGTCTTGTATGCATGTGTTGGAGCCGAGACCGTTCATGGGCGGGTGTCTATGGACTGCGTCACCCAAGCAATGGCTACAGAGGAGATCAATCAAAGCTTTGGGTATGATAATGGGATAGATCAACTTACATGTTGCTACCGTCAGAGTACCGCTCTGCAACAATCTCGTTGATGAACCACTTGGAGACATTCAGGATCTCAGCTGGTGTATCATCTCCGATGAAGTCTCGTACCCTCTCCAGGTACTCTTCGTTGGTCGCTTGTATGTTAGGATCACAATCTCGGTTCGGAAACAAAATGAACATCCACTCATCCCAAGGCTTTACCATCCTGACAATACCCATCCAACCAAACTCGGGATGTTCCTTGTCAGGCTGCATAACCCAGTGAAGATTTCCCTTGCGATGCTTCACCAAATGAGACAGATCTGCTTTGACAAGAACATTTATCGCGAGACCTTGGCCCGGCTTGCGCTGTAGAGGCAGGTCAAGCTGCTTGACTACCTGGCTCTGCGCGCCGTCTGCTCCGAAGAGGTATTTGGTGTTGATCTTGTATTCGAGGTTGGAGAACTTGTCTTTCAGAGTTGCTATTATACGCCCGGTCTTTTCGTCCTTGGTGAATGATGTAAGAACTGTATCGAATCTGACTTGGAATTTGTTGTGCGTGGCGTGACGGATGAGGATTGGCTCGAGGAGGGTTTGAGGGATATCAGCTGGCTGGCATGGGCTTGCCATTTCGTAGTCACCCTAACGCCTGGCTATTAGTGACCAATCTCGGTGGCAGATTTTCAGTGCGGTCTTACCTTGCGTCTGGGATCGTTTCCCCAAGAATAAAGACGGGCATACTCCTCCCCAGCCATGCTGTGGCACCACCTAGTGTGCACCATGCAGTGACCCTTGGAAGAAACCTGCTCGACGTCTCGATCTAGGCCTATATCGCGGAGACACTCTGCATCCCTCAGTAAGCGTTATTTGGTAAGTACTTAGTCAGACTAGACCTACCCAGAGCGGCCATATTGGTGATATGAGCCCGAGGCGTGTTGGCTGTACCTGGCGCTGCACCAACCATCATCCCAGAGAGCCCTATATCCTATTAGAAACGCCATATCACGAGCTGCGGACTTTTTACCGTGAGATGAGAGAAAGCACGCAAGACTGGCTCCTGCTGGTCCGCATCCTACAATGAGATACTGGGTCTGGAAGATTCCGTCATCTGGCGTGGTAAATGTATGGTGCTCTTGACGGTGGTTGCCATTGAAGGATGTCAACGGTGGACTTGAACTGGGAGGTAAGCTGTGAGGTGCCATTGTAAGGCTAGAGTGTATAAGTCGGGATGGATTAATACGTTGTAACGCAGAAAGCGCGCCTGACTTCGTAGATACAAACCGCTTCTGGATGAGTCTTGACAACATTTGTTAATATGAGTAACGGCACAGTACTGGGATAACAACTTAAAGCACCAAGCTATATCATTCTCACAGAGTCCTATCACTTTCTTCACAGCTTGCATCATATCTCTTCCAAGTTTCGGCTCGGCTGCATCCTATTCGCTGTACCAAGGCTTTGTTCCCGAAGATAGTGCGAGCGCATGCCCCTGGAACAAATCTCCCTAAAAGATGGAGATCTGATATAGCGCCCGATAGAGCTAAGTATGTCAGTTACATTCGGTCTATTTTCGCTCTACATTACACATGGATCCTTTCTTGGCAAGGTCCCGTCTCCACGCCACCCAGAGACACATTCTGACAAGGTCGCATATTATGATAAGCTTTCCAAGTTTTCGAATGAGGCTCTATGAGCCGCCCATTCTTCGCAATTCATAGATTCTTAGTGCTTTTTATCTTTTTGCCCTTTTGAGACTTCTCATTCTTCACCATGACCTCCTCACCGACCAGGCGCATCCGGCTTGTGCGTCTCGCCCACGTGTACTACTCACATCGCGATATAGCGAAAGCTCACCAGTTTCTCAAAGACTTTGGCTTTGAAGAAACGGCCAACCATGGCAAAAAGACTTATTACCGGGGAACTGGCACTGAGCCTTTCGTTTACTGCGCTGTCGCAGGTGCAGAAGACTCCTTCGGCGGAGCGGCGTTCGTGGTCGAAAGCTTCGATGATCTGACTTATGCAGCGGATACACTACCGAATGCTACATCAGTCACCAAGATGGACAGTGAGCCTGGCGGTGGTTATAGAGTTACGTTCTACGATCCAGTGGATAAGTTTCCCTTTCACCTTGTCTACGGACAGAAGGAAGTAGAACCACTTCCCAAGTCTCTACCGGAGAGAGTACTCAATTTTGTAGGTGTTTTCCTCCGTGATGGCTGAAATGGATAGACCATACTGACATCGAATCGTAGCCAACAACCAAGAATCGCGCAGGGAATGAGTTTCAGAGATTCGAGAAGGGTCCTGCGCCTGTCCACAAAATGGGCCACTTTGGCATGGTCGTGACCAACTTTAAAAAGGCTTTCGAGTTCTATACTTCTAGATTCAACTTTAAGCCAAGCGATGCAAGTAGCCTACATCTTAGATGTCTCTCCTACTAACCATCGATACAGCTTGTCTACAACGATAGTGGTCAGGACATCACAACTTTCCTGCATCTCGATCGCGGAAAAGAGCTGGTAGACCATCACTGCTTTTTCTTCTTCGAGGGGCCAAAGAGTCATGTCCATCACTCATCATACGAGACGCATGATTTTGACACCCAACTTCTTGGACATCATTGGCTTCGTGAGAAGGGATATGAGAACTGCTGGGGAGTAGGGCGTCATGTCATGGGAAGCCAGATCTTTGACTACTGGTGAGTTTGCTTGTCACCTTTATTGCGCACATTTCCTAACTCCGTAAGGTTTGATACGTCGGGCTTCATCATGGAGCATTACGTTGATGGTGATCTGGTTGATGAGACATACCCGACAAACCGACAGAAGGCATCACCTGATAATCTGCATGTTTGGGGTAAGTTGCCTTATTCGTCTATGGAGTCTGGAACTAAGTTCAATACGTTATAGGCCCGGATGTCCCACCAACATTTCTGTCCTGAGCGGGAACCTTCTGCTTGTTGTGCCACGGAAGAACTTTTAAGAAGGTCGAGTATTATGGGATTGGGATAACAGAATTCTAGCTGGAATACTTTAGTTCTATATTCCTGACAAAAGAGAAAGGTTATTCAGAGTCTTCTCATCTGTTTATCTTGATATGTTCTATGTGGCACATTGGATGTCGTCGTGTTGCGTTGCTATAGCTCGTTTGATGTCTCATCAATCTATTGTAAATCATGTCCTTATTTGATCGTTGTACGGGATTAGCGGTCATGATAGCAAGTATAGCTCTATTTAATGTATAGATCTCTTGCTTTGTAAAACTAGTTCACGTGGTCCAAATCACTCATTGTGATCAATACTCGGGGTCTTCAGTTTCCTTCCTTAAGCCACTCAGTTTGAGGCCATAATGCATCAGCTCTTGCGACAAGGGATCATTCAAAATACCCGATTACGGTAGTGTAGACGCTTTGACTGTAGATCTAATACCAGAGTCTTCATTCGTCGACGCAGCACGGCCAAATGCTTGCCTGACCTAACCCCGCTTCGACGACGCCCCCGAAATTAGTCCGTCCACTGAGTTGGCCCGCACTTCCAACCCCAGATTGCCAAGAGCTGGGGATCTGGATCGTCAATTACATTGCGAGTCAAGTATTATTACCTACTCGTCTTCCTCTATCTCATCCGTAGTTTCCTCCTAACACCACGTCGTATCCTTGCGCAACGCAAACATGGAATCCGGCCTCCCAATTCCCAATCTCAATCTGAACTTTCAGGACCTGACATCAGGCCTCGCCACTCCACAAGGCCAGCGCCAGTTTTTCCAGGCTTTAGCTTGGATAGCAGGTATCTATGTCTTCAGCAAGTTGATGCTGATGGGCCGCCGGGCCAAGAACCTTCCTCCCGGGCCATCGACTCTCCCAATTCTCGGAAATATCCACCAGATTCCCATCACGGGACTACATGCCAAGTACGTCGCCGTCGACTCGAGCTAACTCTTCGCAAGATCAAAATTCTAATTTTGGCGAGCTAGGTTCCTGCAATGGGGCGAGCAATACGGGGGCATCTTTTCTCTCAAGATAGCCTCGAGCACTATGATCGTCCTGTTTGATCGCAAGGCAGTTCATGACCTCGTTGATAAGAAGGGAGTCATTTACTCAGAGCGCCCACCAAATCATGTCGCCGATATTGTCACTCATGGCGATAGCTTTGCGTTCATGAACAACACTCCCTTATATCGCGAGCAGAGAAAGGTCGCTTCGCATAATCTCTCGGTATGTTTCAACACTCCTCAGCTGCAGTGAATGGCTACTGAATTATTCCAGCCTCGTATCCTGGATGAAAAGGTTGGACACATCCAGGACGCAGAGTAAGTCTGATCCGATTCATCACAGAAGGATATTCTAATTTCGCAGAATCACTATCCTTCTCCGCGATATTCTCACCACTCCCAAAGACTTCTACAATCATGTCATGCGCACTACCTGTTCGGTTGCCTGCATAATGGTCTGGGGCCAGCGAGGTGCTACTTATAACTCTTTCTTTGGCCGTGTATGTCAGATTCCGGTTTTATATCTTTAAATCAATGCTAACCTCGATTAGTGTGTCTACGACGCGATGGAATCAGTGCGTCTTCACATTCTCTTCCAAGATGCTGACGACGCTAACTCTGCTGATTTTATAGTATAGCGAAGCTCTCGAGCCTGGCGCTAACCCACCTGTCGACGATTTTCCATTCCTCAAGTATCTCCCCGACTTCATGAGCCCGTGGAGGACTCGCGCTCAGCGATCGTATCAGGCGATGGACGAGACATGGAAGAAGGCCCGAGCATTGTCTGATGCTAGAAGAGATCGCGTCGGATCTCGCAATTGCATTGCCGATAAAATGCTCGAGGATACCAAGCTCACCGACAAGATGTCCGACCAACAAATCAACCACTTCCTTGGGGTTTTGGTCGAGGGAGGTGCCGATACTACATCGTCTTCTATCCTTACCATGATCCACTGCTTGTCAAGACATCCTGAGCATCAACGCCGAGCCCAGAGAGAGCTTGACGCTGTTTGTGGGACGAGCAGGTAAGTACCACTCGCTACTAGGAAGAGTTGACGAGTGCTTTGACTAATCTGGGTGGAAAGAATGCCTGAGTGGAAGGACTTCAAGGAGTTGCCCTACATCAACTGCATTGTCAAGGAAGGTTTAAGATGGCACCCCGTGTAAGTTTTGATCCTGCTTTCTGTTACTTCACGTGAGGCCTTCTTTACTCTCAGCGGTACTGATACTCAATTCCTAGCCTCCCTCTTGGAGTACCTCATCGCGTAGCCAAGGATGACTGGTACAACGGAATGCTCATCCCCAAAGACGCTACCGTGATAATTCCATCATACGCAATCCATCGATCAGAGCAAATGAAGTACAAGAACCCGGATACCTTCGACCCAAGTCGCTACGTCAACCACCCACGACTGGCAAGTGACTACGCAGGTAGCCCCGACTTCAACAATCGAGACCACTACGGCTATGGCGCAGGCCGTCGCATTTGCCCTGGTATGCATCTCGCAGAGCGAACGCAGTGGCGCGCCATTGCCAAGATCCTCTGGGCATTTGATATAGAGCTTGCCGTCGATCCAGCAACAGGGCAGAAAATTGTACCTGATCCTGAAGCTTTCAAGGAGGGAATTGCGCATGGGCCTAAGCCGTTCCAGGTTGTGTTTAAACCGCGCAGTCAAGCACATATCGATACTATCCTTCGGGAGGCGGAACAGAGCCTTGATGAAGTGGCTAAATGGGACTGAAGGGATGTTTACAGAGGTTGATGACGCATAGGAACTTTCATAGTATCGATTAGCTATATCTATAAGATTTCTTTTATTTAACTGTGTTTCCGTTGAATTGTTTCAAGGTGGTGAAGTTATAACATAGATTGTTAAATGACTGTTTTTTTTTACACAGGAGCTCTATGAGGAATAGGATGATAAGGTTACTGCATGATGAAGAGCCAAGATGTTACACGGAATGCAACGTCGAATAGACATTTTACAACGACAGTCGACTGACATAGCGGCCATAGACTCAAGTACAAAGGTATCTTTGACCCATCAATTCAGGTACGAAGCTCATCCAAGTACGACTTAAACCATGCTATCTGCTTGTCACCATAAGCTTACTCTTAATACTATCATATTGCATCTCAAGTTGATTGGGGTATGTCTTCTGAATTTGCCTAAATCTGGAAAAGAAGATTGGACCGTTCTAGCCACTACCCCACGCCATCAGAAACAAGAATACACACCCTCGGCAATTCGACTATTGGTATCAAGCGAAGTTGGTCCGAAATCGACGTGTCGGCGAACTTGGACCGTCACAAGCTAACGGCACATGCATATTATTCCGACAAAGGCTTCTTGCGCCGATCGAAACTAGCGTGACTTGGCTTTTGTCGAGTATTTGGCATGATGAAACTTATAGTTGCGTATGAAAGGTACCTTGTCAACCATCTCTTCTGTAGAGCGAAGTTGTCACATCAGTGATCAAGCCTGGACAAACACCTGTTCAAAATGGAAACAGAAACGGTTCATGTAATAATCCACAGACCTCTTCTCTGCATGCTGCAAATCTGACTGACCATAACAGACTCCCAGCGATGTACCTGCCTTCGATGCGATGACGACGGTGTTAACAGCGGTACTCGTCTCAATAATCGCTTATTTCGGCAGCGGGCCCCTCCAAGACCTCCTCTTCCAGACGACGTCTACAAAGACAAAGTCATTGGGGGCAGACAGCGACGATGAGTCTGATGTCTCAAGCGACAAATGCATTGTAAAAAGACTAGAAGAGGAGGAAAAGAACTGCGTGGTCCTGTTTGGGTCTCAGAGCGGAAACGCACAGGAATTCGCCGAGAAGCTTGCTCGCGAAGCCCATACCCGATTTTCCCTACGCTCAACAGTCGCCGAGATCGACGACTACACTTACCAGAACTTACACAAGCTGCCTGAGGACACCATTGTGTTCCTTATCCTCGCCTCATATGGTGACGGAGAGCCCACGGATAACGCGGAGCAATTTTACAACTTCTTGAGTAATGAGGACGATGATGGACCATTTGACAGACTTCGTGAACATGGCCTTCAGAATTTGTCATACGCCGCGTTTGGGTTAGGAAACAGTAGCTACGCGCACTTCAACGCTGTCATACGCAAAGTCGATGAGAAACTACAGCTCTGCGGTGCCAGACGCCTCGGTCCTGTTGGCGAAGCCGATGACGGCAAGGGAACAAACGCCGAAGACTTTATCGAGTGGAAGGATAACATGTGGCCTCAAGTCATGGAAGCCTTTGGTCTAGTCGAGCAAGAGGCTGGTGAGCGAGAGCCGGCTTTCGAGGTGGTTGAGATACCGAACCACCATGGCCCAATCTTCCAGGCGGACTACACGGACAGGACCCTCGCACAGCAGGCGCAAGCGGTTACAAGCCACTGTTTTGCACCTATCTCGGAAGCAAGACTGCTTTCAGATGCTGGTGGTCGGTCCTACATACATGTGGAACTGGACATCAAGGACACCAAGCTTGACTATCAGACCGGCGACCATCTCTCTGTTTCTCCCATCAATTCCGACGTCGAAGTTGAGCGCTTCTTGAGGGTATTCGGGCTGTGGGACAAGCGACACGAGACCATTCGGGTAAGATCGCTCTCAGATGACCTGAACCCTCCATTCCCGTCGCCCTGTAGCTACGAGTCCGCAGCTCGGTTTTACATCGACATCTGCGGACCAGTCTCGCGTGAAGTCGTATCTACCTTTGCGAACTCCGTTTCGGATGCTAAGCAGAAGACCAAGCTTCGCCAACTCGGCAAGGATAAGGAGGCATTCTTGGCTCTTACAGAGGGAACCTTTTACAACATTGCTTCCATGATGGAAGCTATCTTTCCTGGTGAGACCGTCAATGTCCCTTTTGCAGTCATCATCGAGGCGATGCCGAAGCTGCAACCCCGATACTACTCCATATCGTCGTCTTCTGCTCTCGATGCGAACAAAGTATCTATCACTGTTGCTATTGAGTCATTTCCGATTCAAAAAACAAATCGGCACTTCTCAGGCGTTGCGACGAAATTTATCTTGGATGTTGCTTTCGAAGAAAATGGGGTCATGTCCAAGAGTCGAGTGCAGCCGATAACCTACACGTTGCCCACGAAACGACCTCATCTACAACCCTCTATCTCAGCCTTTGTCCGGACTTCGACATTTCGACTACCGTCTGATCCGACAATACCCGTGCTCATGGTTGGCCCTGGCACCGGTGTTGCACCGTTCCGTGGATTCGTGAGAGAACGCCTCGCGATGCATCGACAAGGCAAAGACTTTGCACCCATGACGCTATTGTATGGTTGCCGTAAGAGGACTGAAGACTTCCTGTACGAGGAAGAGTGGAAGGTAAGCTCCCGTTCAGCTCTGGTAAGTATTGTCATCGCTAACCCATCTGTGATCGAAGGCATACTCCGCTGAGCTGGGCTCCAAGTTCGCTATGTACACGGCATTCTCACGAGAGCAGAAGAACAAGGTATACGTTCAAGATCTCATCCTCCAGCAATCAAAGGCGATAGCTTCTCTGGTCCAGAACGGTGGGCACGTGTATGTCTGCGGCGACGTGGGCATGGGACGAGGGGTGACAGAGACGCTTTGCAAGGTCCTTTCTTCTGAGACCAATGTGTCTTTGGATGATGCACAGCGAATATTATCTGACATGCGACATTCGCATCGATATCAGGTTCGTGATTGATAGATATTTTTGTTAATGACCAGATCAAACTAACAGCGTGATAGGAAGACGTATGGTAGTCTGGCAATCATCATAGTCACGCGCCGGCTTTACTCATGGGCTTGTTGTGCTGAGCTGGCAACAGTAGCTGTAGTACTTGCACGACCGGAAGGTTAGATATTTCTAAAATGATAGTAATGGCACTAAATATGTGTGCTAATGTGCCCTTCCATTCCCATAATGAGGGGCCTCTCCGCTTGGTCCGACTCTGATCGCCAACTCGGTTGTTGGTTCGAGTTACGCATGATGTCATGGCAACCTCAGGCTCCGTACACTCAGGACATCTGAGTCACCATACCATTACGACACAACAAGACAAAACCCCGACAGTGAAATCCATCTATCCTTCCCAAACTCATTACTATTTTCAGTTAATTTACGCTCATCTTCTATAACATGTCTGACAATACGCCCATCCCCCCAACAATCTCGGTGACCCTGTCCATTAATCCGCCGACATTCACCAGGGGCTCTGTATCACCTCCTAGTGCCACCATCTCTATAGTCGCGACCTTACACGCTTCTGAGCCGATCACTATCTTCACATGGCACACCATCTTCAATCTCAAACTTGCCCAGCGCCGTAGGAACTTCATCTGCACAGATCTCACGACTGGTTTGCCCCTCCAGCTCGAGAGGACGAAAGGCCCCAAAAGACCACAGTTTAGTTATGAACTCGGTGGCCATGATGACCAGTACTTCATCACGTTGGAGCCAGAGAAAACTACTATCATCACCCACCGGTTCCTTCGATCTGCTGGCCTGGAAGGTGACCGAGTCTTTAAGCCCACCCACAGATACCAACTCAAAGTACGTGATAATGAGGAGGCCGAGTGGTGGCGCTATGGAAGGAAGGAGGATGTCATGTCGCCTCCTGGTCAGTCTTCTCCGAAAGCAGGGTGTGAAGATCCGAGTGGTCCGCCGATCAAATTGAGTCCTATTGATCCGGTTGAGTTTGAGGTCGAATGAGGCAGGGAGTAGAGGGACTGATTAGAATTCTGTCAACTATCAGTAGTTGATACGGAGACATGTTGATAATATTGAGGAAGCAGTCTTTTGCAATCACCTGTTCTTCCGCCGCTACCGTACATGAATTGAAAAGCTATCAGGCGACAACATCCTTATACATTAGTGGTTGCGTATGGACTTCTGCGTCTTAGCTGAGGACCGTACTTCCAGAACAAAAGTGGCGCTGGCGTAAGCAACATTGCAATGCATCCCAGAACTGTCATCGTCCAATGGACTCCAATACCTTCATACATCGGCCGCGCAGCCATGACCATTCCGCCAGCGATTAGGTAACGGGACATGGTAATACTTCCCAAAGCTATAGCGGAATGCTCGCCGTAACTATCAGTAATGTATTCATAGCTACTGACATAGATAGATGTTAGCACAACTCCAAAGAGGAAGCAAGCCCCCAGTCCGCTCCGGATGGAAATTGTGGAATAGTTGGTCCAACCGAGCCAAAATAGTGAGACCGGGAGGAATGGAGCTGTCACAATGGCTGGCCAGAGCCTGAACTCTGGCTGTATGGATGCTCCTCTAACCCGTTCGGTATGTTGTCTTGCCCACTCGTAGAGTCCAGGTCCACAGAGAACAAAGGCCGTAGCTCCCGCGGCAATGGCAGCAAAGCACGAGCCTTGGTATCCAGGCTCGAGTTTGTACGTCTCTTTGAAGATGTAGTCGAAACCTGATAAGAAACTAAAGAGCAGAATATACAGCAGGACGAGGTAGAGGCCTAGTACGATGATGACCGGTTCGCTGCGGAAGAAGGTTGCAGGTAGCGGGAGTGTTTCTCTCATTTGCTTCCAGAATGAGTGCTTCTGCTCATGTTGCGATGTGTATCGTTGATCACCTGTAACGCGACGAAGCTCTTTCGCTTTCCATGATAGAATGAGAGGAAAGTATGTTTCGGGCAGGAATAGTAGGGCGACTACAAACGCAGCTCCAGAAATCATCAGAGTTATCCATTCTGCCCATCGCCAACCCAGGTTTGGGTTAGAGACAATCCAGCCGCTTGCAATAGGTGCGATTACAGGGGCTATCCCGATGTCAATAATCACGCCTCAGCCTCTGCACATCGAGATTGACTTACCCGCCACATTTGCCCAAGCAACAATAGGAAACACCAGTGATCTCTTGACTGGTCTGAACTGGTCATTCACACTCGCTCCGTTGATGGTTAACGTCGCACTTGCCGATAAGCCCACAAAGAACCGACAAACGACTTGCCCACCAAAGGTAGGTGTCGTGGCCGATCCAACAAGGAAACAAAGATAGAATGCCGTAGCCACCAAATAGGTAGGATTTCTTCCGATCGTTTCAGATATGGGTCCACTGAGCAACGCCCCGGTTCCGACGCCGAAGAGAAACATGGCTGTGGCGAGATTTTCGGCGACTTGGCTAACACCAAACTCTTCACTGGCCGCTGAATTCCCCATCGAAATTGCAGAACCAGCCCAGCATTGCGTGAATACGAGAAAGCAAATAATCAAGATATTCTTCGCTCGTGCTGGTCGCGACCAGTTCAATGGGTTCAAAGGATCGTCCTCGCATGTGCTTTGGACTTGAAAGGAACTCTCGCCATGCTCTTGCTGGCTTCCTTCTGGAAATGACCGTTTTTTCAGAGAAGGTCTAGCACACTCGACTGATTCAATGTGGTTTAGGTAGTCTAATCTTACTTGATTGACGATCTGTCGGCGCTGGACGTATGACCACATTCTCCCCAAGGAAGCTGCTGAGATGATGTCTCAATCAAGGGCCAAAGTTTCATCGTCATACCTAAGCTTGGGGATCGCGCATTTTTAAATGAGCCGCTAGTTGTAGGGTTATGTCGCGTGATGCCTTGCTCTTCTTGGTGTCAGGATTGGCATGATAACGCGACTATTACGTGCATATGAGATCATCGATTACCCCAAAACGCGGCCACTATTTCTGTCAGATACCGCAGTGTATGAGGTGGAGATTGTAAATCATCCTTAACTACCGAGGTTTCCTGTACTTATTATGTCTCTTAAGCAGGGCATGCGTATATTCGGACCCCATGATCTTGTGGGCAACCCTTCCCCCTAGATTTCCAGCAACACCCCAACGGAGCTGTCTTCCTCACTTCAGATGATGGATCATTCAGCATGCGGAATGAGATTTCAGCAAGCCCTATAGCAGGAGCGTAGACCGGCTGACGTTGGTATGCACCTCGAATGAGACGTGAGTCGAGAGTTGCATCCAGAGTCTTTCGAAAATCAGGATCCCAGATACTATCGCCGTAGATTACAAGTTCATTGATAGTCTGTGGCACTTGTATACCGTAAAAGTCGTAGTCGAACGGTGGTTTGATGATCTCCTTGAGGGCATGCTGGAGCAATGACGCCTTATCAGTGGCGTTTTCAGTTCCAGTATAAGGATGATGATTGCGGCGGAGAGATTGCACTAAGCCTTCCTCCTGGTAGATCAAAGTGATGTCAAAACCATATTGGCTGTTATCGATGACAAGAAGGAGACTATCAGGTTCACCAAAATCGCCTTTGTGCAACCACTTGCTAAAAAGAGCAAGTGCAGGAACTGTAGTTCGTCCAGTCCAGGCCTTTGCAAGCCCAATCTGTCGGACTGCTTGGGCAATAACATGAGTCAAGTAGTCGTGGTTATTTTCCAGTCCGGATAAAACCACGGTCACGAAACATATAGAGTTGCCTACATATGCCTCAACTGCTGCCTTCAGACCTCTCAGTACAGGCTCCACTGCGGCTCTACCGATGTCTGTGCTAGTGTTTTGTTGTCTCCAGAGTCTTTCTTTGAGGCCCCATAGCTGTGATACTGGGCTCTCTAAATCGCCTGACCGGTCCAATGTTGGAAACGAAATATTCTGTCGCAGCATGAAGTCCTTGTATGCTGGTGTTCCTTCGACTCTTGCGATAGGGGCAGATCAGCGATTTCCGAAGAAGATGGCCGCGGTTCTATCGAGGGTTACTACTTAGCCGACTATTCAAACACAGTAGTATGAGGACCGATGGACTTACGCATGGTCTGGAGTCAGGACGAACGCTACACCAGGGGCCTCGAGGTCACTGTATGTTCTTAGGTCACGGGCAAAGGATACCGACGGCATGACAGCAAGGCTACTAATAATGGTGATCGTCAAGACGAGGGCAAGCTGCCGGAATGTGCGAAACATGGTGGCTTTGTTCCAAGTGTTAGTTATAATGCGGATGGAAGAACTAGAGGAGAATGGAAAGTCTGATGCGCGCTAGTAAAGCTACATAAAAATGTCAGAAAAGGCCAGGTTGGCGAAATGTTGGCGTGTCAGAATAACTTCAGGAGCACGTGATGATGGGATAATAAGGTTTTCACCATAAGATAAATGTATTCGGGTGTTATTATTAATGCACCACCTTGACTCTAGTCGCTGCGATATAGTTCAGGCAACGGGAACGAAACTCTCTATCGCGTGCTCCAATCAAAAGGACAAGCCTTGGGCGCGAGTAGGAGGCTTTGCCATAACCAGAAGCCTATTTCGAATCCTCCTGTTTTAACAAATGATATGTCAACTTCGCCAAATCTCACTCCTCATCTTTCTTCTTATACTCAAGCTCTTCTACGGGGATAGCTGCGGAAGATCGTTCAGACTCAAGACGTAGTTCTCGCTTATGGAGGAAGTCGGCAAATACTGTGGTGTGAAATCAGAATTGCAACTTTATTTTTTAGTCTTGAAGGGATACCACTTACACATTAAGCCGCACGCGCCTAGAGCAAAGGACAGCACCGACGGGAAACCCCTCTGAAACTTTGGTGCCATCGTCTGAGGGAAGATAAGGATGGGAAGAAAGGAGTTTGTGGCGTAGAAGAGACCGTTCATGCTGGAGATGGTAAGGGCCCTCTCTTCGGCATTTCCGATGTTAATCTCGTTCGCCCAGGTCTGTGAGAGTGTGTGTCAGTGGATACAGCAATACGATATTTGTCTATACTTACCCAGGTTACTCCAGTAACAAAACCTCCTGCCGCAAAGAAGAACGCAACCACCCGGGCAGTATCAGATGGGGGCCAAGCTGTGAGAATAGCGGAACTGACAACGGTTGTGCACAGCTAATGTAGAAGACACGTCAGTCATAGTCTTAGAGGAGGCGAGAACAGGGTCACTTACAATAGGGCCGACCATCCACCCTACACGGTTTCTAGTGTAGTCAGACATGAAGCTCCAGGTAAAGTCGGTGACCATTGAAACGAGATTGGCGCAGCCGGGAATGATATTACGTTGAGTAACGCTGTATCCAGACTCTCCTAGGTAAGTATTAGTAAGTGCAAAGAACCAGTACGTGAGAGCCAGTAGTAGCATACTCAGGTAGATGGCAAAGTAGGGCGCAGCCTGGCAACTGTTTCCATACTGTAGATAGTAATGTTAGTCGTGCGAATGCATTGAAGGAACAAAACAAAAGATACTGACCAGAATATATGTAGCACAGAGTACCCACCATCGCCAGCTGCCAAACATGCGCTTAGCAAGCGCCATGTCCAACTTGCCAGTCACCTGGACCTTTCCCTGAGTAGCAGAGCGTCGCAGGGCAATCTGCTTCTCCTCCTCGGTGATGTACCAAGCCTTGGTATTGTGAGGCAGATCAGGCAAAAACCACCAAACAGACAGAGCGACGGGCAGAGACATACAGCCGCAGACTGTACGAGTTAGCCAAGCTCCACGTACATGCTGTGCACAACACGTCTTACTGATATACATCCAACGCCATCCAGCGAGGCCAAGGTTGCCATCGAGTGTCCTGTGGACCGCGGCCTGCAGGAAGCCTGAGGTTGCCGATCCGAAGAAACCTGTGATGTGCCAGATGGCCATTCTCTTGGCCAGCTCTGCTTTGTTATACCAAGAGCCGAGGAGGAATATGATGATTGGGGAGAAGCCGGACTCGAATAAACCGATCATGAAGCGGAAGGCGTACATCTGATTGGAGCTGGTGGCGGCTGCTTGGGCAAAACTGTCCGAAATCATGGGGCGTCAGTTTGAGAGGATAGGGAGAGATGAATTGGACGGTACATACGTAAAGATAGTCCATCCCAACTCGCAGACGACGATGCAGATTCGGGGTCTGATCTTGAGAGCGATGGCGTTGGAGGGGATTTGCATGATGGCAAAGGCGATTGTGTAAGACACTAAGGATCAGTTAGTTTTGTAGTGTTCGTTCCGTGCCACGGCGATAGGCATTGTCACATACTCAACATATATGTATACTCATTGCCCTGAATGTCCAGATCTTCCTTCATTCCGCTAACGTCTATGGCATGTTAGAAACTTGCTGATCAAACGTCTTGAGAGAGTTTAACCCACAAGCATTGACGATATTGTTCTGGTCAATGTATTTCATCCACTACGAACGGTTATTGGTTCAAAGGTTCTTGCAAGGGGTTGCTGAGAGGAATACATACCCAACCAAGAGTTGCACAGATCAGAATGCCAAAGTCTAGCTTTCTGACCAATTTTCGCTCTTCAGGGCTCTTGAGATGCTGATCATTGTCCCAGAGATGATAGAGGAATCTCTTAAGCGGTGAAGACGGCGCAGGCTGTGCGTCTTCACATACCACGACGCTGCCGGTCGTAGGTTCCTGAGTCATCTTGACATCGGTCTTTTTTTCGCCTTCCATAGCTGTCAGACTTGTCCGGAAGTAAGTTGAAGAGATTGAACAAGATATTTGAGTGTGAGAATGAGAAGACTGTGACATGCAACAGCTAGAGGCAGGGTTCATATACCCCAGGAAAGCCAAGGCAATGCATGAGTGGAGTTGCCTGCGCTATCTCCAACGATTCCCCCGCAATCTTCCCTATCTCATGATAAAAAGATAAATAAATTGACGCTTAAAATGTGGCGCTGATTTATCTATCGGCGTCGTCTCCGATGGGGGCCGATGGACCTATTTTTCGGGGAACCCGCCTCCGACGTTGCCGATCCATCTCCGTGTTCTGATCAGACTTGCGCGCTCTAGGTTTACATTCTCTATCTCTATCTCGGTCTTGGTCTTTGGATTTGTCTTTTTCTCAATCTGTTCAGTTGTCACATCTCCGAGACAAGAAACACTGCGCAACCATGTCACTCAGCCAGATCAAAGATGACTTGGCAGAGGCACGAGAGATCTGCCGGAGTAACCTGGTCAAACAGGTCATGATGGACAATCAGATCGCCACATCGTTCGGCCTTCGACTCTGCTTGTCCACCGAAATTCCTCTCATTGCGAAGCGAGCTGGGTACTCGGCTGTACTCATGAACCTTGAACATGCACCGATTGGCATCGAGACCATGAGAGATGTCTCTGTCGCTTGCCTGAACGTCGGGTACGTCTGGCCTTCCACTCTCGAAGTTGGTGCTAAATTATTCATTGCTTACAAGCATCACGCCCATGGTTGTAGTGCCTACTTGCGAAGCTCAGTGGATATCTCGATGTCTTGACTCTGGTGCCCAGGCCATCGTGGTACCGCATGTCAACAACGTTGAAGAAGCCCAAGTCTGCGTCAATGCAGCAAAGTATCCACCGCTGGTAAGACCACATTATCGCTCGTCAAGGCCGTCCTATATACGAATCGCTAATGCTCATCAATGCTCAGGGTCGCCGGTCATTAACCATGGCTCAGCCTATAATACAGTACACGACACACATTCCATACCAGCTTGTCGCACAAGTTATCAACGACAATGTCATGATAATGCCCATGATTGAGAACGTGGAAGGTGTCTCAAATGCAGAGTAAGATTGCCCTTGCACAACTAACGATAGTATCCGTTGTCCGGAGCTGATTCTCTCACAGATCCATTGCAGCTGTCCCTGGAGTCGATGCTCTATTTATCGGCTGCGCAGACTTGACGACGGAGTAAGTTGCCTCAAAGATCTCCCTCATGCATTGCAGACTCCATTTTCTTTATGGCTGACAGAGTCGCGGAACAGCCTGGGTATCGCTGGCCAATACGATACGGACGAATTTCGCAAGGCTATAGACACCATATCTATAGCTGCCCAGAATGCCAGTGTCAATGGCCGCAAGGTCTTTGTCGGGCTCGGTGGCTTAGAGGGGAGGCCAGATCTTCTCGAAACATTTGCCCAGCAGTATTCCAACATACGGTACGTCCCTAATCATAGCGTCCGTTGTAATCCTATAGAATCTCGTGTAGTTAACATTTCCTAGCTTTGCCATGGCTGGCCGTGACCTTTCGATATTGGCGGCTGGTATGTCGAGACAGGTCGAATCCATTCGCGATATTTCCTCCCGTATACAAGGTGGCGAGGTATAGAATGTGCAGGTGACATGAGAATTTAGGGATGCGCGTGTGGAATATTAGATCAACAATTATGTCATAGACCCCATCGCTGCTCAATAGACGGATGTACATGTCACTTGTGGACATCATCAAAGCTCACATTGTGTAGAGAAGTAAGACGTTTGCCGCACATTATGTTGCCCCAAAGGCTAATGGGTAGATATTCTACATTGGCACAAACTACTCGACTAGTCATAGGTTGACTAATTAGTTAGTTACTAAGAGGATATTTTGAAGAGCGCTGTATTGATAAATATAAATGTATAGAATAATTCTTATTATGTGAACAGTACGTAGAGCGCCTGCTGTAAGCATCGGGTGCCAGGTCTATCAGCTCAGAACAACACGCCTGTAAACTCGGTTTAAATTATTTAGATATCTTAAACTGCTTTTCAGTTGGTTGGCCTTGCTCTTTTAAACGCTGCGCTCACGTTTCGCCTTAAATCACCATCTACCAAGACACGGATACCCAGCATAGCAAGTCCTCTCCCTACCCTAATAGCTCTGTCAAGTGCATCAGGGGTCGCTGCCGCAGCCGTGAATCCAGCGGTATGGTTGGACGCATTGCCTGAGTGGATGCCGTAAGAGCAATGGAATGACGGTATAACATGAGACACGTTACCTTTGCAGGACAAAGAGAAAATGCATGTCAGCTTAAGGCCATGGCTAGTGAGGACACACGTTTTTACATACCCATATCAGTGGCTGCTGAAACGGCTTCCTTGGCCATTGGGAGGAAATTGTCGCCCAGCAGAGCCATTTCATAAGTGAATGTTTCGCAAAGTACCGAGTTGAGGATCTGGTCTTTGTATATAAATGGTCTGGTGACACAGACAAGGGATTAGCAACAACAAATTCACATGCCCTTAAGTTAAGATTATATCACTTACGATCCTGTCTCAACTTTGCAGTTCGTGGCGGCGGCAGCAGCTTCAAAGCAGTTCGTCACTCTTCCAATCAGATCATTACACGCGTGAGCCGTGCTGCTGCGGATACTATACTCCATGCTCGTCTTATCGGGTATAACATTAGAGGCAGTTCCGCCATTAGTAATGATGCCAGAGATGCGTTCGGCAGGCTTGATCTGCTGTCTCATCATGGAAATGTTCACATATGAGCCAACAGCAGCATCAAGCGCATTATAACCTTGCCAAGGCGTGGCACCAGCATGCGCCGCTTTTCCAAAGAATTCGGCCGTGACCTTTGTCGCAGCGACAGTAACGAGACCAGCCGCTCCAGCTAAACCTTCAACCTCTTTGATCCGGTCCATGCTGGTCGGATGTGACATGAGCGCTGCAGCTGCTCCGTCGAATGCACCGGCGTCCAGGAGTCGGATCTTGCCACCACCTCCTTCTTCAGCAGGCGTCCCCAAGATACGGATTCTACCAGCGAGGCCGAGTTCAACGGCTGCCTTTGCTGCTGTGACGAACGCGGTGATGCTTGACAAGGCGATGAGATTGTGGCCGCATGCATGTCCGATGCCGGCCAGCGCATCGTACTCTGCACAGTACACAATAGAATGCTCTCCAGCGCCTATTTCAGCCTCGAAGCATGTTGAGATATTATATGCGTGACGCTTTACGGTGAATCCATTGGTCTCGAGAAATTTGCATATGGTATCGTGAGCAAATTCTTCCTCGTAACATAGCTCTGGGTGTGAATGAATGTCGAGGCACACTTTCTCGAGCTGACTCCTGAGACGATCTGTCTCCTTTGCAATTATGTTGCGTGCCTTGTCAGAAGCGTCAAGCTTGGAAACGACAGTCATGATGAGATGATAAACGGTGAATAAGTAGAGAAAAGATGGACGCAACGATAAAGAAATGCTGGCTACAGTAATAACAATAGAGCCTAAGCAAGAAAAAAAAAGAAAGAAAAAAGCTCTAAGACCAAGGTCGATATACCATTGTTCGCATCGGCAAAAGAAGACATACAGTCATGGTGAGATCAAAACTGATATCGGGTAGGCGCCGTCAGCTCCGACAATCAAGACTCGGCAGCGGGTCCGACGGGGCCGAAAAGGCCGACAGTCTCCGATGAGCCACTCACAGGCCAGGACCATAATCATTTGGAGAAACTGACTCGCGCCAGGGTCTGTGCTAACTTATCTGCACCCCAGACAAGCTCGGGCTGGGCACGGAGCCACTATCATGGTCCGGACTAGGGGAGGAAAGAAAACAAACCAAATGACAAAAAGACTTGAGGCAGCGTGGTCTCAGTTGAGTATAGGTTTAGGATACCTTTTGCTGAGTTTATTTTGACACATTGTATCAAGGTCTGTTGTTTCCATAGCCCCATAACGTAAAGCTCTAGGGGCAAGGGTAATGGTAACCGCAAACATCTCATTTAGCTTCTTCACGAACCCCAGGCTGCCCGGGCTTTTCCTCTCCCTTCCCATCCCCAAAGAATAATTCACCATGGCTGCAAAGTGGGAAAGCGTTGTTGATGAGAGCAATGCCTTTCTATCTGAGGTGCGACAAATCGAAACCTGGTGGCAAACAGATCGTCAAAAACACATCAAGCGGTTAGTAAACCTTGCCGACCTTGTGCCCTCTGACCCTCGAAAGCTAATGTTCGCTGTAGGCCGTACTCGGCTGAGTCCATCGCCGCCCTGCGCAACATCGGGTTCAAGATCGAGTATCCATCTAGCACACAGGGCCTCAAGTTATGGCATATGCTAAAGGAACACAATGCCAATGATACCTACGACTTGACCTTTGGCACAACAGATCCCTTGGTTGCCAGAGAAATGGCCACCTCCAGTTAGACCCCTCCCATCTCCCCCAACATGCCCATCTCTTACACATTGATAGTGAGAACAGTGTACGTTTCCGGCGGACTTGCCGGCCATGCTCAAGCCAACTTCCCCGGCGATGACCACGCGGACTACCCGGCTGACCTAGTACCATCGATTGTGAAGCGCATCTTCAACACCCAACTTTTCCAAGACCAGAGTCAAAACCAGCTTCGCATGAAATACCCCAAGGAAGAACGCAAACATCTGGAATGTATCGACTACATGCTTCCTATAGTTGCAGATGCAGATATGGGCTTTGGAACCCTCACTGGATGCATGAAGCTGGTTCGGAACTTTGTCGAGGCTGGCGTCGCCATGATCCATATTGATGATCTCGCCATGGGTCTCAAGAAGTTCACCAACGGAGAGGGCAGAACTATCGTGCCGACCTCGGAGTACCTGACAAGATTGACCGCGGTCAGGATGACCTTTGATATCATGGGGTATGCATCTTTATTCCACCATCCTCCAGTGCAAGAGACTTACTCGTGGCCCAAATTGTAGTGTAGATACAATGCTGCTATGTAGATGCGATAGCCATGGTGCCGAGTTCATCACGAGGTAAGTCAGCAGCGCCGACCCCCACCACGTCTAGAGAGTCGCAGTGATCTCACCACAGACACAACAATACAGTGTATCAGATCCCAGAGATCACCCATACGTTCTCGGCGCTACCAATACCGTCCGTCCCTTCGCCGAAATCATCAACGAAGCCGCCAAGACTGGGAAACCCTATTCCACAGCAAAGTCAGAGTGGAAAGCAGCCGCCGGGCTGATGACCTTCGACGAGGCTGTTCGGGCCATGGCTACCGATGACCAATACAAACTCTACCAAGACAGTGTCGCTGGTAAGGTCGTGGCACTGCGTGAGAGTCGAGCACTCGCAGAGCGTCTGCTTGGACAGAGGGTTGAGTTTGACTGGGAGCTTCCGAGGACAACTCTTGGGCAATACATGTGGCAGTGGTCATCCCGAGCTGTCATCGACCGGTGCCTCGTTGCTGCGCCCTTGGGGGACCTTTCATGGAGTCGCCAAGGTGAGATAAGAATACCCCCGTACATCTCCCCGCCGTGCTCTTCAAGCTAACAAAGAGAATGCAGACAAGCCAAGTAAGACGACTTTTAACCTCTCATATCCGCTTTGCTCCCCTATCCATTTACATCATCCCTGTTTGAAATCCCCACTAACGTTTGCTCTGAACAGACAAAAAAGACATGCACGAATTCCTCTCAGCTATTCGAGCAGTTTACCCTGACCGTATGTTCGCTTTTGGCTTCACTGGGTCCTATGACTTCTCCAAGGGAGGCTACTCCCCACAGGAGATTGAGTCTTTCCATTCCGATATCGCCAAAATGGGCGTCGTATGGCAGTTCCAGCCCGTCTGGGCCATGCAAGGTCCCAGTGTACAGACCCGACAGTTCGCAGATAGATTTGCCAAGGGGGGCATGGCGTACTATATGCGTGAAGTCGCTACGCCGGCCATCGCAAGCATGCCCAAAGACGGCAAAGGCAATCCCGTTTCGCGCGGGGGTCATCTAGCTGATTCTTTCTTCGATGTAGTAGCAGGGCGAGACATCATCTGCCGTGAATGATGTAGTCATATCCATCGGAAGCTTTTTCTATTGAATAAGAATGTTTCATTACTTGAATATAACCACGTAAAGCTGTATACCTACTATCGTCACAAGTGATTCCCAATGTCAATGTCCAGGCTTTTGTTCTCATAGATAGTCTGCCAGGTCAAAGTACGCAGGGAATTCGATGGACGAGTCTCCAATGCTTTGAAGTCCAGACCCAGCAATATCCAGCTGTAACGCAGACGGCGTCAGTGGTTGGAAAAAGTCGACTGCAATCTCTAATTGTTGTGACGGCGACTCGTAACTATGCTCCTGCGAAGTGCTGTTCGGTTGGTCTATTACAGTGGCCTGTGGCGCCTGGTCATGAAAAGGAAAGTCATCTGTCGCAATCTCCCGGATCATCCGTAGAGTATCTCTATGGACAACTATTGGCTCAATCTGCTGGAGCAACGAGAGGAGACTCTTTCTAGCTTCCGGTCTCACTCTCCGTCCCGTTGTGGCCGTTCTAGCTAATGCATGTTCGAACAGAGGAACCTCACGAGCAAGAATATCGAACGTGTCTCTGATGCACCTGGCCTGAGGCCAACGCTCGGCTATGAGCGTGAGAGTGATACTGCATGCTCTCACAGCCTCAGCAACGTCGGGGTGCTCGTATGCAGCTGGCCTTATCTGAGGCGGTGTAGCAAAGAATGTATACAGAAGAGACACGCCACACTTGAATTGGGCAATGAGACCTAGCCAGAGGTCCGTAACGGTGGTGTCCTTTTGAAACTTTCGGAAGATGAGACATGCCTGCATGCAGGCCTTTACGGTCCAGGTCCCTGCTGAGTAGAAGACAGAAGTCTTGGTAGGCTGATACAGCATGCTGAGACTGTAGCTGTACATCATGTTGATCCAGTCACTGCCGGCAAGGTTTTGCGACGGCGTGTCAGCATAACGCTCCCAGAGTGACCTCCAGCGATCGAGCTTCTCCAGGACCCGGAGGCGCCAAGCATCATTCCGATCAAGATGCTGACTGTAATCGCGGTGAAGTGTAGAGTTGAGAATTTCACTTTGGATCTGGCGGCAGTAGACAACGTGCAGAGCCGCCGAGACATCCGTGAAGCGAGACACTCCCTGGGCCTCATCAGGAAACGCGCTGTTGCACCTATCATCGAGCTCCATATCATCAATGTTGGCGTACATCTTGACGCTGATCTGGGAGTCTGGAATAGACATGGGTAGGTGATACGTCCCACCCACCGTTCGGTCGAGTTTGTAGGTACACCAGAAGATGCGCCGGCGAAGTTGGATCCGAATACGCGCGGCAACATCTACAGGAGCAGGTTCGGCAGCATCACAGTGGAGTTGGGCCATTACGCAGTATCTCATGGCAGCTGAGGTAATCGTGATAATGCGCTCCGTTGAAGGGGAATAAATAGCATGCATGGCAATGATGAGATATGCTTGTATGTGGAGCAGCTGGTCAGGGTCCTTGAAGACGTACGCGAGGTATTGCGTGACTGCCTTGCTGTAGAAATCTTCCTGCTTCAGTCCAGAAAATAGGTTAGGGCCACTCCTTCCGAGTAACAGACCTATCGAGTAGATCATGCTGATAAAGAAGAGGGTGCAAGGTTCAGACGATCGCTCGTGACGGTTCCTTAGTTGGTATAGGCGGAGGAAAGGGTACCGCCATTGCACTTTGTCGTTGTAGATACTAAATAATGTTTCCTCTGTCGCGCTGTCAACCATGTCCTCGAGGTCTCCTTGGGGACAAGGTCTTTGCCTAGCGTCTACCGTGACACTGGGCGAACCGATTTCTGAAATTGGTGCCGCAAAGGCAGCCAACAGTGCCATAGCCGGTGTACTTCTCGACAAATGCGACGGGTCCGCGAGGATGGAGGGCGATGCAGCGGTGGCATCAAGACCCGGTCTTTCCTGGACATGAGCCTGGGAGTTTCCAGGTTCGCTAGGGTAGGTTCTCAAGCCCTGATGCTGGGTCATCTGCTCAATCCGGGAGATGCGCTCGTCGAGGGCAGCCATCTCATCTGACCGAACGACAAGCGGACCTTGTGTTGTCACGAGATCTTGTAATGGGCGGGTAGAAGACGCAGCGTAGCATTGCTCGTCAGCCTTGACGCAGTTACCGCAGGGCTTGCGGTAGTCACATTTTTGCTATGGGCATTTTGCGATAAGCCATACTCGATCAATTCAATGAGCGACAGAGACGGGGGGGAATGACTTACCTTGCGCCTCCTGCAACGGAGACATGCTTGTGTTTTCTGACGCTTTGCTGGCCGTGGATCGTGATGCGAATCATCGTGGGAGATGGGAGCAGAGAATTCTTGATGTGGAGGGGAAAACGACGAGGAGGCTGAAGGGGAGTGGGAAGAAGGATCAACAGCTACAAGGGGAAGGCCACTTTCATCGAGATTGGAGACCATCACTTGCTCGACGGCTTAGGCAGGCAACTCGAGACGAAAACAAGTATATAGACAATCTCAACGCCGCGGAAGTTGTTCTCCGCTGAGTAGAAGGCCGCGTTCTTTAGATCCTCTGAGATTGGAACGTAATGTTAGGATGCATTATAAAACTATCAGATGGGCTAACATCGCATGGATGGAAACTAAGAGGTTGGAGATAGGGAAAAGAATCACGTGCCAGAAAGTCAAGATTTGTCGGAGTCGGATTAAGTAATTCCCTATAGTGGAATTGCAGAGAGCTAACTTGGCTGATTCCCTACCAAGGCTGTCAACCACGAACAGCGCTATTGGATAACGCTAGATATCTCAGTCTTTTATAAAGGCAATCAAAGCGACAGTGGTACAGCTGGGCAGCTGAGCTTAACTAGCGATAGGATGTTCCCGTGTTGCGTGACACCGAAAGTGGTCGAATGACGAAACGTCTGACCATTCCATCAGCCTTGTTCGCCATTCAACTATATCAGGGATGCATAGCAGAGCGATTACTTATGTAGATGAAGGCTTTTAATCCTATTTCTTTCTGTACGATTGAAATGAAAACCAGCACTATAATCGAGCAGTAAGATCACGTTCAAACATACTCATCTCCTTCTACCATACCACATTGGCCATCCGATTTCGCAGCTCCTCATCTGTGGCGTTTGGTTGAATATCGCCAAGGCTCATGATGGGAGTTTCCTTGTCTTTCTGCTCGTATCTCGGTGGCTTTGGAAACACCTTGGTCATTTCAAAGAAGTATAAACAGTTCGCTAGCCATGCGTAGGTGTCTGCGTTGGTGCTTGATCGTGTCGCTCCACCTTGTTTGAGCTGTGCAGGCTATGCCATTCTTAAAATAAACTCAGCAAAAGGCGTCCTAAACTTAGGCTAGGTTACCTAAGTCTTCGTAAAGTTTAGGATTGAGACCCTAAGTGTTTTGTTATCCCTGGCGAGGTTCGAATGGCGTTGGGTATGGGAAGGAAAATACTTCTGTGGTATGTGAGCACGATAATGCAGTTCACTCCTCTAACTGCCATGTATTTTTCAATGATTTAAAGCTCGTGTCCTATCAATCAATAACTTCCGGGGGAAGGAATACTACAAAGTCAAGAGGTGCCAATTCCGCGCCGTCCCCCTTTCCAACGACCTTGAAGATATCCCCTTGCTCAATCTTTACGTTTGAGAACGTGATACGGGCTTTCGAAGCACCATCTGGTTCTGTCGTTGCTGCGCGACTGAGAGTTGTTTCCAAATTGCCAACCCACTTTCCCAACAGTTTGCCGTTCAGGTACGCTTCCCACTTCGAAGTCCCACCAAGAATATCAAAGTATACGACTGCGATGTCGTATCTCCCAGGCTGAAAGTCAAGATTTGTACTCGCCGTAGCTACTGTACTGTTACCGATTGTTTCGAGTGCAGTGGCATTAGAGGCAGACTCAATAGGGTCCAGCACGGCGGTCCTGTATCCGCTATGAGACATGGCCTCGGCTTCTATGCGCCATGGATGGTGTCCAACACGTCCCGCTTCATCAGGGATCCCTGTGAGGTTGTGATAATAATCCACTATAGAATCTCTCCACACGATCGCATGGCCAGCTTGGAAAGTGAGCTGGAAGAGTACAGACTTGAAGCGTTCTTCGTCAACATATCTTTGAGCTCCCATCCATAGCTTCGGAAAGGTATGCGCCGTTTCGGCCCCAGCATAATGAGCATCGTACATATGTTGGATCACCGTTTTCCCAGTTGGAAGCTTATGTGTGTATTTGACGTGATGATACCATAGGATCATGTTTGTTGGTGTGGTTTCTATGTGTTCGAATTTCTCTGCGAGTGCGGGGGGATATTGACCAGAGAAGCCTGTACCGTTCGACACAGTGCGATCCATACCGATGGAGAATGAATCAGACCGAGTCCAGATACCATAGGGGTTGTCATCGCCAGCTCGCACATTTGGCCCGAAGTGGTTATTCGTGACATCTGTAAGGGTTGGCAGTCCCAGGTCTCCACTGCTATAATTCAGATATGCCGGCCACGACTCCATGGCGATGCGCGTGACGATATCTGTTACTTGTGGATGAAGACCGAAAGTCAGACGGCTCCATGATTTGATAATTGCCTCGGGATCATCGGTCGGGTCCCAGGCTAAGCGGCCAAAGGCGTAAAGGTTGGACATGGAGAGATGGCTACCAGTCCAAGTCTGGCTCATCCCCACATTCGCTACACCTGAGAACGCACCGATCCGACGGTTGAACCGCTTCCCTGAGATAATGTCTCGCACAACAGATGGCTTATCATCAACACGAAGATCCGTATCTAATATCTCTTTCCAGAGAGGAGCCAAGTAGACCGTATGCGCTTGCTGTCCCAGGTACTCCTGCGCGATCTGAAGTTCAATACCAGCGTTGGCGTTCTTGAAGTACCCAAATAAGGGATGTGCAGGTTCCCGGACTTGGAAATCAAGTGGACCGTACTTCATCTGAAGGATAATATTATCATGGAACTTTCCATCGAGACCCTGGAACGCGTTGTACGCTTCTGCAGAACGATCTGCTTTCCAATCGGTGATATTCAGCATCTCATACACAAATGTGCGGAACAGGACGATTCCTCCATGCGGTCTGAGGACATCGCCGAAGAGATTAGCTCCCTGGGCCAGCGTGCGGTTGTAGGTGAGCGGTCCTGGTTGTCCTTCTGAGTTCGCCTTGACAAGGTATCCTGCAAAGTTTGGAATCTCGTTGTAGATCTTGTTTGTGATGTCTTCCCACCAGGAGATGACGGATGGCTCGAGCGGATCAAACGTCGATAACCCACCCAAAAGCTGCGGGGAAGCAAAGTTAAGCGCAAGGCCAATCTGCACGCCGTACGGCTTTAGTATAGCCGCGATTTCGCCAAGTCCACGAATGTTGTCTGGTTGCAGGGTGATGGGGTTGGCGTTGACGTTGGTCAAGATGGCGCCGTTTATACGAATCGACGCAAGCAACCGACCGTACTGCTTCACGCGGGCCCTGTTAGGCATGGTCTTGTTTTCTGCAAAGAAGATTGACTCGCCGCCGTAGCCGCGTTCAATAGTACCATCCATGTTATCCCCATCGGATAGCGTTGGTCGGATTGGAGACATAGGAAATTTCAGAGAAGTTGCCTTGGGAAAGCATGGATGCGTATTCACAGGCGCCATAGAGTGCACCCCTCTCGTTCTGACCGACGATCTTGACGGATGCACCTTTGACACTCAGCCAGAACCCATCTTCCTCAAGAGCAGCGGGGAGATGTGCTGTGCCGCACGCATCATGATAGGCGTCAAGAGTGCCCACGATGATGGAGTTCTGGTGGTTACAGCCCTTGAATGTACGCGGGATCTGCTCTTCAAAGATACACGCGAAGGCGTCTTGTAACTCGGTGCCAGCAGTGTAGACGGGACTAGATTTGCTTCCATTGAGCGTGATGATGCTCTTAGGAGGCCTGAAGTTGTCGACGACATCAGATGGCAACGGCTTGTAACGAAGCCAACCATCAATGCCAGTCTCGGCCATGGCTAGACCATATAAGGCCAGAGACGAGACAGCGGCTGTTCGAACTAACATTCTGCCAGTTGATGGCCTCTGGATGTCGGTAGTAAAAAGGCGGCAGGAAGTAGTGATTAAGGGTACGGAAGCACAAGATATTATTACTTGCATGGAGTACAATGGCGTCTTCACTAGAGAAGTCCATTAAAGTTATATCTCTGAGATACGTACCAAGCGAGACATGACGCTTAAGTGAGCCCAAAGAGCCAAACAAGCCTTACACAAACATATTCAGGCTAATGTACCAATAACTCGATGATGCTCCCACATTGCATGGCTGGCTTCCTCTATCAGTATGGGTAGGATCGTCACAATATGCATAACCTCTGAAGGATGACGTCTCAATTGGTGGAATTTGAACTCTTTGCAGATCACGTGTATAGCCGAGAACAATCTCAGTCCCCTCAAGTAACAAACAAACCAATCTTCTTCGGCAGCCAGATCGACGAAAATGCGGGGTATGCGGGGAGACTCGACAAGAACATGGGTTGTAATGAGGCAACCAACAGCCGGACCAATGATGAATATCAGTTCCGGTTCGGCCTGTCTATTGCTGTTGTTTTGTCGTAGGAACGGCCGCTTAGTCACCTCGGCATGCTGTCCGGACATCACAAACCTCTAGAGACATGAGCCACCTGCTTGCCGGGTGGTACACAATGGTAATCGACTTTTGCCTAAATAATCCTGATCCCTGACTTGTACTCATAGTCTGTTGACAAACATCACATGCTTTATCGAAGCCCCGCAGGATAAATCCTCCATTGTCGAAGATCAGAAACAGGTTAGTTGTCAAAATTGTGGCAAGATCGGCATTATTACCGCAGCTTTAAAGACCTCTGTCCTAATTGCGTCATGAAGAACTGTCCCTGAGATGAGACTATATTGCGTGGTCTACCCGACCGCCCTAGAAGTTACTTTTGGCTCCGACTACCACAAATGCGTTATCCGAAGAACATGGCTCTCCACGTCACCAACATCCGAAACGCTTTAGTACTCACAAGTCTCCTCGCATCTTGCTTGTGCATTACCATTGATGCATCTGGGCCTGGCACAAAGGTACTAGACGCCATTGTTATCCCTAATGCCGATAATGTGCGTGGCTATCTGCATCTCCCAACTGAACTCCCGGCGTACCCAGGTGTAAGCATACATTGGAAATCGTCCCATCCAGATGTGGTGTCAGATAAACCTCGTGGTAGAATTGCTGCGGGTGTCGTCAAGAGACCGCCCGTTGGCTCTCATGCTGCCACGGTTCATTTGACTGCTTGCCTCGAAGGTGGCGGCTCTCGGCCGCTTTGTCGCCAATTCCCGGTCAGGGTGCAACCATCCGTCGACCTTGCCCAGTTCTCCCGTTACGCCATGACAAACTTTGCAAGGTCAAATTCCTACATAGGTCAGCAAGTCTACTTCGCAACGAGCGTGGGCAACAATCCGACAGCCTGGGTGGCCACCAATAATGGTAAAGCTGTCCTCAACTCTACCAAAGGTATGCATGGCACCCGAGATCCCGTGGTTGTACGCATACCAGAGGGCGATAGATTCTTCCTCATTGCGACTGATCTCAATGTTGACGCGGTGGAGAATGGATGGAAGGGCTGGGACTGGGCTCAGAGTGGTGCGAGTCGCTACATTGAGGTCTGGGAATCCGATGACCTGCGAAACTGGTCCCAACAACGACATGTCCTTGTGTCGCCGGAGGAAGCGGGAATGACATATGCGCCAGAGGCTATCTGGGATCCCGAAATCGGGGAATCTGTTGTCTTTTGGACTTCGAGCATGTATCCAAAAGGGACGCACTACTCCAGTGATAAAAGCGATCCCGATGGACGTTATCCGTTGACCGGAGGACAAACGCTGTATTCAACGACTCGGGATTTCATCACTTTTAGCCCTGCAAAAGTGATGACAGCGCGAACTGGCCACGGGACGCAGGATCCGGTCATAATTCCAGACGGCAAAGGATTCTACCAACGCATAGTTTCCGACCGCAATTCCACAGGAGTAAACCTTACTTGGTATGGACTGCCATGTGATTCAGAAGATCTCTACCAAGAGAGAGCACGATCCATCCTCGCACAGCCAGATGAATGGGAGCTCGTTGCAACATGCATCACCCATCGCACAATGAACACCACGTACGCCGAGGGTCCACTTGTCTTCGAAGCAAACCTCCATGATTCTCGGGGTAAAGGTTACTACATGTACGCAGACCAAAAATGGGCTGGCTCACCTTCAGGAGAATTCATGGAAGAGCAGTAGCAGCCTTACTGGACTGCGGACGTTGGAAAGCCAGACTGGCAGCCAATCAACTGGACGCTGAAGCCTGACTACGATCTGTCGCTTGGAGTCATTCGGCATGGCCATATCTGGTCTCTCACGACCGCTGAGCATGCAGCCCTTCGCGGAGCAGATTTACGCTCTATTGAGATAATACCCCCCAAGAAGCGCGTCTACAGAATCGGCGAGTCTCTTGACCTCGACGGCATGGTTGTATCTGCGAGATACTCGGACGGTATCACAGATGATGAATTATTTGAGGGCTATGGCGGGTATTCGATCACTGGCTTTAACCCGCGCAGAACAGGCAAGCAAGTAGTTAACGTCTCGTACTCGGTGGGTGGCAATACTAAATCATTATCATTTACTGTAGCAGTAGAACATTAGTAGTTAGTACTATTAACTCACGTTTTGTTTAAATAATAAATAATATTATACCCCTTAATATAGATTGAGGTTAAATCAGCGTATATAGAGTGTATAGAATTTTTTCTAATGACTGGGACTGAAATGCGAATTCAGGCAGGGCCATAGGTTGATCGACTATCCCCAATTACAGACCAGAATTCTTCCACAAACTCTTGCTGCCCAGTGGTCGCTGGCCTAACAGCAAGATATCGTCTATTATCTAGAGGAGGATGCATGTTGCCGGGATGTCCATCTACCATGATACCTCCAGCCTCCAACAAAACACACCAAGCAGCTGCGACATCCCAAGACCAGCAACCACACTCCCAGAACGCATCCTGCTGCCCTGCGGCAACACGACAGATTGCAACGGCTGCTGAGCCCATGAACCGGAGAGAATTGGCAAAGTGACCACCCGAGGCGACAGCCCTGGCCAAGTTTGTAAACACCTTGAGGTTCAGGTCGAAGTTGGGACCCTGTCTGTCGCTGCCCCATTCTAGACTAATACTGGCCGTTTGGATGTTCCCTAGAGGCAGTGAACAAAGTGGCAACTTTCTTGGCGACGCACCACCTTGTGAGACGAATGCTCCTCCGCCTCTGATAGCACTCCAAAGCTCATCTTGAAACGGATTGTAAACCACGCCAATAGTAGGTTGTCCATGGACAACGAGAGCTATGGACACGCAGACCACTGGGAATCCATGAACGAAGTTTGATGTGCCATCGATTGGATCCACGATGAATGTTGGTTTGTTGGTGAGCGTGGTGCCATGCTCGAAAGTCTCTTCACCGATAAACGCGAACGTGGGGAACTGTTGTTGAAGGCTTTCGTAGATAAACTTCTCGACGGCCTGATCTGTCTCTGTAACAATATCTGCGGCTAGAGAGTCTTAGTAAGATAGAAAAGGTTTGAGGAGAAATACTGACTGTTTTTCTTTGAGGATGTTGTTGACAACGTTGGCCGTGCAGCACAAATCATTTCACCAGCCTCCTTTGCGACGTCGACTAAAAACACACATATATTTTGCAAATCATAATTGGCCATTTTCGCTAAGAGCCTCTGGTTGAAGGCTCACCAGGCAGTATCTTGTAACCTTGGGAAATTAATAGATGGGATATGGCCCTCAAGACGAGAATAAATATGCATTGGCCGCATGCGGGTTGGGTTAGCTCTTGGGAATAGAGACTTGGTCTCAGTTAGCGATTCGGCACGAGATAAGCAGACTCGGCTAGAGATATCGGGTGCCCCACGTGGCTCTAATTATAAGCAAATGCTATAACTACATGTTACACTTTCAGGCTAGCAAGGTATGACACAGTACGTTAAATTGCGGCATTTTAATATCGTAGTCTTCTTTCATCCGCCGTCTTCCGGTTCAAGGAGTGCAATGTCAGAAACAGATGGAACACAACAACCAGCAGTACCGCGGCCGGGTGCGGACCGGCTGTCTGACCTGTCGATCTAGAAAGGTTAGATGCGACGAAGCGAAACCGAAATGTCGTAACTGCACAAAATCACAGCGCTCGTGTGTATACAAGTCAAAGCAAAACCAGCAGCGAGTCTCAAAAGACATTAATCAATGCTCGCCGGCCAAAGAAACGATTGAAGTGGCCGCATCTGTACCCCAGCCCACTCCTCCATCTTCTGGGTACTGTGAAAGTAGCACTCCCAGTACGGTCTCTCCATTAGAAACAAGTTGCCAAAATGCCTTTCATCACCCCGGCGACTGGCCACTGGATGTATCCTTGGGGATTGATACTGGGTTGGAGAGACCGGGCGGCGATCCACTATCCACTCGAGATAACCCAGCGGAAACGGACTCAACGTCGAGCCTCATATCGCGAGACATCCAGTTATGCACCACTATGGATCTTCTCAGAGCCCATGATGAGCATCTGCAATCCTCAACAGTATTTCTCGAGGTGGTGGAGTGCCCTGGAATCACGCCCTTCGACAAAGTCAATTGGCATCACGCCAAGTACCAAATTGTCGAGAGATATAAGTCTTGCCGAGCCGTCAACCAAGCAATCACCGCCATATCTACACTACATCAGACTTTGATGTATAACCTATCACCAGCAAGAGCTGTGGATTACGCTAGTCATGCCAGGGCGTCACTTGACCAACTCTTGGGTGACCATATCCACGATTTCAGCACAGCCTTAGCAGTCATATTTATTCTATGTGTCTTCGACCTTATTCTCTCCGATGAGCAGACTATTGCGTTCAAAGAGCCAAGTCAGACTTTGCTCCAGAGAGTCAAGTCCTGGGCACAAAACCCCTTGACACATACTCCGTTATGCAAACGTCTGAGTACATGGTTAAAAATCATCCAAACTATCACCAATCGAGGGGGCGGGAGAGGGCTACTCTCAGAAGAGCTCTACGATATGTTGCCAAATTACGAGGGGGCACTGCCTTTCATTGAGATACTACCAGGCCACCAGCGGGATGTGTCGACGGGCTTACATGAAGTCCTAAGTGCTCCATTGTTTGATTTCTACTTTCAGTTACAGATGATATCTGGCCGAATTGCAAAACAGACACACTATCGTCGCACGCGTAAATCTGGAAGTGACCAGGATGAAGTCATCACAAGCATGGCCGAAGTCAAATCACAACTACAGGCTTTGTGGGAAAGCCGATCGACAATACAACGTCAAACGGCCAAGGGTATCCGTTCTCAATTGGCGCCCAATACTGCAGATATGATCATTGATCTCATTCGTATCTGCAATGCAGCCTATTATGCAGAGTATGTCGAGATAGATCGAGTCCTGGGGGATCCATTGACGAAATGGACTGGCTCTAGAGAGGCCATACAGTCCATAAAGCAAATTGTGGATGATGAATGGGAAGAAAATTATGGTAAAGGGCTGAATCCCGGATATGTTCGAGCCCTCTTTCTTTGCGCGATTGAATGTATGGATCGAGAGCAAAATCAGTGGGCCGTGGAGAGAATCAGCGACATACGCGGGCCATCGTATAGGAGTAAGTTCTTTGCAGAGTTCGGCAGGGCGCTCTCAGAGGCACAGATAGAGAGGAATAGGCGGGTTACGTCTAAATACTTCTGCATTTGGTATTTTGGTGGACCGCCCCCTTTTCTATAGCGAGCTGGGAATTACTCATCGGGCAGTCAGCGGATTTCAGCAGTTAACCTAGATTTACTACTACATAGCGTCTTATTCTCCAAACATTTATCAGCAAAAACTGACCTCTCCAATCTTGTTAATGAGCTTGACTAATGGCGCCTGTTATCCATCTGTCCTCTTTGGTTCGTTTCCTTGCCATTGTCGCCTACCACAGCCTCTACCAGATCAACGGAAGTTTTGGAGAAGGACCGCAAGCTCGCTTTGCGGTTGAACAAGATATCAACTTCAGCCGCTGTGCGATCCTTTGTTTCTGGAACGCAAAAGTAAGCAAAGACGAAGGAAATAAGACAACCGCCTGCCCAGAAAAAGCCTGTCTTGGCTTCCCAGTTCCACGCGGTCGGATTGAGCTGATATGGTGTGAGAACGCCAGCGGTAATGGAAGTAACCGTGTAGAACCATCGAGCAAGCACGACTGTCTTGCTGCACAGGAGTGTTGAGGGGACCTCCGAGCATATCGCGTTTGTCAGAGGACCCATCGTCGCGTTGTAAAGAAAAGACGAGACAATGAGGAGGGAAGCAATTGCCCACGAATATGAATGGTCAGAGGAGTGAGATTGGGGGATTCCGAGACCACCGATGAGTATCATGAGAATAAGCATAAGGAAGAGACTCCAGACATATATAGATCGACGGCCAAAAAGAGACAACAGTGGCCACTAAGGTTCATGTTAAATGAAGATATCACTTTGATATCAGCCAGAGAACTTACCGACACTAGTCCACCAACCAATGCGAGAGAGTAGTTGACAATCGTCATGTTGGATGCTTGAGTTGTTGGAAAGCCAGCTTGTTCCATGAAATAGGTCGAGTAGCTCCGTAGAGGGTTGCCGCTGAGAGTCTGAATACAGTAGACACCAATTGCAATCAGTGTTCTTTTCAGATCGGTCCCCTTGAAACAGGCCAGGTATGATGTCTCAGCGCTAATGGCCCTTTCATAATTGGTCGTCACTACCATAAAAGAGACAGTCTTATCGATGTCGAAGTGAGCCTGTTCCGCTGACGTGAGTCGCTTCAGTACCTTTTTCGCTTCTTCCAATCTTCCCCTTCGGACGAGCCACCACGGAGATTCAGGTGCGAAATAGAGACTTGGGACTAGAATAAGGGGCCAAACCCATCTTCCATGTGTTAGTCGTGGTGTGTTGTTAGAGCAGAACCCAGACACATTTTACTTACTGTATGGCAAACGGAATTCTATATCCCCACTCATCGCCACGTACGAGAAGGGCTCGAAGGATGCCGGCGCCGATGAGATGACCGATTGCCTATACATGCTCAGTCTCACTGTACTATCACACAATCAGATATGTCATACCCAGCAGGTATTCACCCAAGTCGTCAAATAAGCCTGAAGGCAAACGGGCGATATTTCCTTAGCATATACAACAGGAATCGTCTGGTAGAGACCCATAAATATTCCTAAGTCAGAGTTATTAGATGGGGTCATATTGATAATGGCTTTGATCAGCTTACCAAACAGAACTTGGCCAACCTCAAGCACAGCAAGGCTAGGAGCGAAGAAGGGAAAAAAGATAAAGGCAGCACTGGCACTTAGGCCAAGGGTCATGGTCTTGCGGAAGCCGAACCTCTCGGTCATGTAACCAGACACCAACAGACCAACCAATTGGCCACAAGCACTGCCGTTGGTGAGGCCAGCCTGCCAGGGAGCCGGGATCTGATAAGTGTCGCCTTTGGCAGGCTGGCCGTAGCGCTTCCGGAACTCCGGCAAGCCGAACATATTGCCCATGAGCATCGTGTCATAGCCCTCCATGAAGATGGCGGTAGACATCAGAAGGGCCCATAAGACTGCTTTACGATACAGTTTGAGGGCATCCCAGAACTTGAGGTCATGCTCTTGAGCATTCGCATCTTGCGCGTCAGCGACCCAATCGAGCTGAGTGGCCTCGGGTCCGTCAAGGTTTTTGGCCATGTCGTTGGAATTAGACATTGCTTCTGGTTGCTTGTCTGTGTAGTCCGGATTGTTTTGGTTTAGTGATGTTGTGAGCTGGCTGGTAGATAATATCAAGATCAACGCCTCAATACGATATATATAGTAGGACGCAACTATAGCTCATACATTCGGCAGTCAGAAACAACCAGCTAGTTCATAAAATCATCTGCCAATCATATACATTCAATGTTCCCCGTGGGCAAGATTCATTAAGCTTTCACGACTAAATGACGCTAGTCCGTAACTATCTATCGAGGTGACACATGATGCTTATCTCTAGCCGAGTTTTATTCAGGCTTCGTATTCACCGTGCCCTAGTGCGTCAACATGCAAAACAGGGTTCTCTCGACATGATCTCTGCAATACTGTATTCTTATTGGTAGTATGTATTAGCTTTGAACTAACCATTCACAAAATTCCTATCTCGTGCCGAGTCGTTATCTTGTGCCGAAACTACGGGCCAGCCTTTGTCCACGTGGGATCTATAAGAAACCGAAGACCAGAAGCTCTCGGACCGACAGCACTCAAGCAGATTTCCTTTTTTTTCTTCTCTGATAGGGCCTCAACACAAACTTTGGCATCACAAGACGCAAAAATGATTCTCGGCTCTGTAGCCGTAATGGCGACTGACGGCCAAGTTTATCCACCGGCTGTACACACCAAGTTTTCTCCAGACGGAAACCCCCTGCGTTATCCTGGAAATACGACTGTTTGTCACATCCCAGCCGAATCGCTTCTCCTTCCCGGGCTTTGGGAGGTATACAACACCATCGCCTCTCATCCCACACTTTCGAAAAAATTCCGTCTACTCCCGCCTGATTCGTGGCACATGACGGTATTCGACGGCGTCCGCGAGGAAGAGGCCGAACCTGGCATGTGGCCAGAGGGTTTGGAGAAGTTGCCTCTGGAAGAATGCACGAGGAACTTTTCCAAGAGCGTAAAGAGCCTGGGTCTCTCATTGATGGCAGAGGGTCTGGCACCGCCATACAAGATGCGTGTTAATGGGTTCCAACTTGGTCAGTTTGGCATGGCACTCGACATCGTGGGAGCGACAGAGGAAGAGGAGAAGCGTATGAGAAGACTGCGCGACAGGCTGGCTGACGCCTTCGGGTTCCACGCGCCTAACCACCTGACGTACCGGTTTCACGTTAGCATAGCGTATCTAATCCGGTGGCTGGAAAGCGAGGATCAGGCTGAGTTTGAAAAAGCCCTCACAGGTTGGCTGCCAAAGATAAAGAGGGGCTTTGAGCTTGGAACGGTCGAATTCTGTACCTTTGATGACATGTTCTCGTTTCCCAGACTTTTCTACTTGGGCGAAACGGCCAAGGACAAAGCATTACGTTAAGCTTGTAATTTTCAGCTGCAGCATAAGAAATTATAACAGACTTAAAATATATACAGATACCATCTATGCCGGCGCTGAGGAAAGGATGGGTTGCAAGAGTTGTGACCACGCATCGGATAGTAGAAAGACATGGGGTCCCAGAAATCTCGCTAGACAGACATTGCATCAGCGACGGAGGGCTCCCGAAACCCAGGAGCCTGGTTCATGGGTACGGTAGACGCGAGGGCTTGACTTGGGCGGCCGACTCGCTTACCAATGCGGTCGCTCAAAATGAGAGCTGAAAGTTTTGAGAAATAGACAATCGGTGCTGATTGGGCTCCGGTTACTTGGCCATGATGCGAATTGCTTTTTATGTCAATTATGAGGCGAGACTAGCGTATATATGACGCTCTGGCCGCCAATGTTCATCTACAGCACCCTGGCACCTCAATGCTTTGCTGCAGATCAGCCAAAATTCCTGTGATATCTCGATAGGCTGACGATAATTAATTACCGAACAACATCGGTGCCTGACCGGCCCCACCCCGCCATTTTTAGATCGGGCTTGATATCAATTAAAGAAATGTTTTATCCTCCATAGCAACTTTCATCTTTTACCATACGCAATTGTCTTCTGTCGCACTACATCACCACAAAAATGAAACAGATATCCCAAAACCTAAGCGCAGTTGAATCTGCCGTGGCACAGCTCTGTGCCGCACTGCGAGGTGATGCACAATCAGAAGCTGGACAGGTACCGCCTTTCCATCGCCCCCATGATACGCATGAGCTGACCATATCTTAAGGCCCGTATCAACACGGCAGCCATCAACTTGAAGGACGACCTTGAAGTTATGCGCGACTCCCAATCGGCCATTGAGAGCTCTGGTGATGACACCAAGAAGAAGGCCCTCCAGGACTTGATTGGCCCAGTAAATCTCAACAGCTTGAAGATGCAATTGGCGCCTGCTGACATTCAAATCTTGTAGTTTTCCAAAGGCCTTAGCCAATTCGCAAAAATCATCACGAATATCTACGAGCGTGGATCCCTTCCTGATGCTATTGCATCAGACTTGAAGCCTGTTCTGGCCAAGTATGAAGAGGTTCAAGAGGTAAGTACCCCGCCCGCGTCGTATCTAGAGGAGATAATTAATGTGAGTAAACAGTCTTATGAGAAGCTTGCTACCGACAGCGGCCTGAAGATTGATTTGTATATGCCTGGAGTGTCAAATGTACTGCCAGCAAATGTGGAGGAGGCCTTTGGCAAGCTTGGCGGGCGGTAGAGCAAGGCTCCTCATATGGCACTATGATTCCGTTTTTGCCAAATACCCATATACTTTGACCTCCAGATATAAATTAACCCGTATTACCTTGACATATTGGACTCGCGGTGACAATCTTACACAAACTAACGCTCTTGGGTCCTTCATCCATATCTCTCATTCGATAGTTCTGACGTATCGAAATATGCATCACGCGCTCAGAGATTAGTGATTATCAAAAGTTGCCGCCCTACCCTATGAGTATCCAAGCTTATTGCATTTGCGTGATTAATGCTAACTCTGCAATTGGGCAGAGTGCAGGCGAGGTTACTCTGCATGGACTGGGCTGCATAGTCAGCAGCAGATTTGCAGATCTACTGTTTTGCTATTGGTCATGAAGAATATGCATATGTCCTCAGAGTTTCATTTTCCCCTAATCGGGAAGATTGCGCATTGGCTTCCGAAAAAGGTCGTATTTGGTGTGTAGATACGATCAGCCCTGTGATATCTTTATACCCACTTAACAACCCCTCTTCCCCTCGCCATTGTTCTTGCACTCTGACTCTATTTTCCTCATTATATCGACTCCTCTTGCTTAGTTACAAAAGCTTTTCATATCATCTTTTCAGCTCATCATCTAATACTCCATTCTATTTCTAATAAAATGCTCAGCATCAATCTTTCTATCGTAAAAGCAACCATCTTTTCCCTTCAATATCATTTTGTAGGGTCTTTCTTCTTACTCTTGGCTCTGAGCTATGTTTGCGATAGATATCGGCCTGGTCTATCTTGTATTCCCGGCCCGCCTCTCGCAAAATGGACAAAACTTTGGAGACTCTACGATGTTTACAACGGTCAATCTCATCAGACGGCTATAAGACTACACAAAAAGCACGGCCCGCTTGTTCGAATTGCACCCCGCATTATATCTGTTGGCGATCCTGCAGCCATCAAAACCATCTATGGATTGACCGGCGCATTTACCAAGGTTGGTAAATCAACCTCTCTAGCTACATCCTTACACTGACATCGACTCTCCAGTCAGCATTCTACCCTATTCAGAGTATTTCTTGGAACAAGAAACCGCAAATGAACCTCTTTTCAACACGGGACACGGTTTATCACCGGGAACAGAAGAAAAAGGTCGCGCACGCTTACAGCTTGACCAGTCTTCTCGGATCCGAGGAGGCAATGGACTCCTGTACTCAACTCTTCACTTCACGCCTCGACGAATGGGCCACGACAGATAAGCCCATTGATCTAGGCGCGTGGCTTCAGTATTACGCTTTCGACGTCGTTGGTGAAGTAACCTTCGCACAGAAGCTAGGGTTCTTGGAGACTGGCGCAGATGTTGACGGCATGATGGAGACCATTGAGGGTATTCTCTTCTACGCAGCTCTGTGTGGGCAGGTGCCGGAGATGCACCCACTTCTGCTGGGCAACCCCTTATTTCCGTATTTGATTCCAGCCATGGAGTCATGGAATGCCGTGTTGACCTTCACCCTAAAGGCCATCAATTCTCGGACAACTATCCAGCGGGACGGCGAACTGGAGCTTAACGGCGACGGAGGCAGGGACTTTCTGTCAAAGTGGGCTGCAGTCAAGAAAAGGGATCCGCTCAAGATGAGTACCCGAGATGTTATTACACATCTCTCAACCAACGTATTTGCCGGCTCGGATACTACCGCCATCGCTCTCAGAGCAATTGTTTACTTCCTCATCAAACACCCAGAAAATATGAGAAGGGTTGTAGAAGAGATCGACACAGCTGATAAAAGCGGAAAGCTCAGCGACCCTATCTCATACAAGGAATCCACTGGTCATCTGCCATACATGGGAGCTGTGATCAAAGAAGCGATGCGGCTACATCCCTCTGTCGGGCTTCTCATGGAGCGGCATGTCCCGCCCCAGGGCGCAGAGATATGCGGGCAGTTCATCCCCGGAGGCACAGTCGTCGGCATCAACCCATGGGTTCTTCACTCGGACCCCAGAGTGTACAAGGATCCTGAATCCTTCATTCCTGAGCGCTGGTTAACTGCAGACGCGGGGTTGCTCTCCAAGATGGAAAATAGTTTTTTGGCTTTTGGCGCAGGATCGCGAACTTGTATTGGAAAGTACATTAGCCTGATGGAAATGCACAAGGTGATGCCGCAATTACTAAGGAGGTATACTATCAAGTTGGACGATCCCAAGGCTGAGTGGCGAACATCGAACCGTTGGTTTGTACAGCAACATGGACTTATTTGCACCCTAGAGAAAAGAACATGAAACTTTGAGAGAATGATACGCGTTTGAGAACTTACGACTGGCTACTCATCGTTATATCAGCATTGTTTACCGTGACGGTGAATTATTAATAGGCATAATTATCGGTATACTAACTAAAGTAAGCGTAGGGAGCTTTCTCATATCGTTGCATAGAATTACATTTCCGAAAGGGTGTTTGCATAACAGATATGCAACTATCAGTCAGTCATTGACCAACGAGCTTTATGCTTCCTCGGTCTGATCCTGCAGCCTTACTTTCATGCAACCCCGCATCGCGGCTCAGCTCACCCTCTCATCCCCATCTCTCCCTCAGCTCAACTGTTCTTGAGTAATCACATTCAAACCGCAGAACGACGTTGCAATGTCTGGCGCTGAAGCTGCCCTCCTAGGAGTGGGCATTCTCTGCAACGCGATGCAAATCCTCACCTTTGCCAAGGACTCCATCCACGTGTATCGCAATATCCGCGATGGCCGAGCTCCTGACCTAAAACTCGACTCGTATCTCAAAAATGCGAAGACTTGCTTCAATGAGATGAACCAAACCGCCGCACAGATTGGGCCACTGGGCCAGACTCAGCAGCAAATTGTCGATGTTGGCAAAAAGGTCCATGACTGCGTGGAGGAGCTGCAGCAACAGTTCGTCACGCTTAATGTTGACGAATCTTCAAGAAAAGGGCTTCGTGGTAGAGTGGCTGCGTCGAAGAAAAGCGCATTGGCACTTTGGCGTGGAAAGGAACTTGAAGATGCCGAACACAACCTCCAGCGCCACGAACAGCTCTTGCACAGTCTCCTCTTGAACCAAGTTTGCAGCCAATCCCAAGCCACCGAGATCACCTCTTTAGAGACTTTCCAGCACCTCGAAGGGGCTTTGCGGAACATCATTTCACAGCTAGCACATGGCTCCACAAAAGTCTCAGACCTGGGCACTGATATATTTGCAAAACTAAGTTCCCGAGTGGCAGATGAGCACGCAACGACGAGAACTATTATTGAACATCAAACATCTTCATTGGAGACCACAATCCGTGAGGGTACTTCTCAGTCGATTGATCAACTTCGTCAGGAACTGGTGGATCGTGAGCAGGATAAGGCTTTTGAGAAACAGTATGAGCAACTTCTGTCGAGTCTACGGTTCCCAGAGATGAACAGCCGAAGAAACCATATATCAAATAACTATCCTGGAACATTTAATTGGATGTTTGATCAACACGACTCACCACAGTCGGATCATGGCTCGTCATATGAATCTGATCTGTCAGAAATGGATAGTCAAACATCTCAAGAAGACACACAGACTAGTGAGATGAAGGTCTTTCGCTGCCCAGAGGATGTCGAGACTACTAATGAGCTAGACTCAGATTGTTTTCCATGCTGGTTAGAATCAGAGTTAAATATCTTCTGGGTCAGTGGTAAGCCAGCTTCAGGCAAGAGCTCTCTGATGAAATTTATCGCTTCAAAACATTTAACAATGAATCATCTCAAATCCTGGCGCTCGAATGTACGAGTTCTTACTCATTTCTTCTGGAAGCCCGGCCAGCTGTTACAAAGAAACGTGGAAGGCATGGTTTTGTCGCTCCTCTATCAAGTCCTAGGTTGCAGACTTGCACTTTGTCGAAAGTTGTGTGAAGCCCAGCCCTACGTGCGGCACAAGCGGAGTCACTCGGACTGGAGCCTCGATGAGTTAACAGAGACTCTGGTTAGAGCACTGGAAGCTTCCCCCGAGGCCTTTTGCATCTTCCTAGACGGTCTGGATGAGGCCAAAGAGCTAGAAAATCTGCCCTGGCCCGACTGGACCAATGCTCAAGTCATCCACAAACTCCTCGAAGTAAACAACGTCAAGCTTTGTGCATCGAGCAGGGAGGAACATGCATTTTGCTCTTTTTTCAAGGGTGCATTGCGGATCAGGCTACATGACTTGAACTGTCGAGATATCACTCTTTTCGTACGAAAACGACTCGTTATCTCTGGGCTTCATTGCCGCGATCGGGATGAACTTGTACATGAGATTGTAAAAAAGGCTGAAGGCGTGTTCCTTTGGGTCTCTATTGTGTTGGATCGCCTGAACCAGGCCATACGGCACGACTATACAACCATCGAGATACTTCGAGAACGCCTCGAACAGACTCCCTCAGATTTGGCTACGCTCTACGCCGACATGTGGGATAGAATCGGGGATAATGGCCGGCTGCCCAGTGTTCGAACGGCATCATCTCACTACTTCAGTCTGACGATTCTTGCTCGAAAGATGAATGAATATCTAGAGCACGACAGCAAGACACTAGATCAGCCTGGTTACAGCATGTCTTCATTACTTGTAATGGCGACAGCTATACAAGATAACTCAATGGAGGCAATACTAAGCATGAGTCGTAATATAACAGTCGATGAACTCCTAGCTAGATGTTCGAAAGCCGAGAACGAAGTGAAAGTCGTTTGTGGTGGCCTGCTTGAGGTGATCAATCACGGCCGAGACCCTCGGTACATTCTATGGAGGGGAGACAAGCGGCTCCGAGATTATAACTTCAAAGAAGTCAATTTCATCCACCGAAGTGTTTTTGATTTTCTTATGGATACAGTCGCTGGCCATGATCTGTACGGGGCCTGCGAGTCTCCTGACGGGAATAACACTTCCAGGTTACTTGCAGCCCATCTTGTTAGAGCTCAATTCATATATCTCGATCGTGGCCTCGACGTCGACCTCAAATATATGTCAATCGACAACAGATGCAAGTATCGATCTTCCACGTCCAATCCGTCTTTGCAAGTGGCTCTGGCTATTGCTTTGGATGGTCGCCTGGTGTCAAATTTTTCATTCCAGGACAGCTTGTTTGATGCTATTAAAGTATGGCAGTTATCCGGCTTACTTGCCGGTCACTTATATTGGTACTTCCCAAAGTGTTTCCGTTCGAGTGCAAACTACCTCGAGCTGGAACTTGTAGAAGCCAGCATTTATGTGGCTTTCTCCAATGAGAATATGGATCAGAAGAGGGCCAGCGCCATCGTTAAGAGGCTACTTAGCAAATATGACACGCCTTGGCTGGTTGATAGTCTTCCTGTCATTCTTCGTGCGCTGTCCCGAGCTCGCAAACGCTTTTGGGACGGCAAGAGTCCATTTGAGTCACTGGTCAAATATGTTCTTGATCGCTTTCGAAGCGTAGACCGAGATAGTGCTCACCTTGACGGCACAATAAAGCATGCTATCCGCACTCTGCACTGTTGGTGTATCATTCACTACTTGGAGTTCGTAGCTCTTACCACTGCTTATTCAACAATAGAGCCAGATTTGAAACTGTTATATGAGCTGAGGAATACTCTGACACCCGAAGAATGGGGTCAGCCGGTTTTGATTGAGCTTGTATATAAGGATATAACTTCCGGTAGGCTCGACTCAGAACTTCCTGATACCGGATACTTGTTTGAGCCAAGACAGAGACCTGAAGATTTCCTCTGTCGAGGCCAATACGTCCTGGCTGTTGGGAACCTCGCAACCGCATACCAGTTGGTAGATACGATGCTATCAACGGAGTTTTCGCGAATCCTCGACATCCAGATCCCGCAGGGTATTACATCGCGAATGGATATAATACTTCTTGCTGAGCTCTACCCTAGCCGCAAGAGTATCTATTATTCACCAGGAGGGGGGTTTCATAGCCAGATCCGAAAACTGTTGAAAACAATACCCGCGCTGGAACGTCGACAATCTTGGCTAAAGTTGCTGAAAACTTCACGCGAAGAGCTAGGACGAATCCATAGTTCACAGGTTGTTGATTACGTGGTACGCGAGTTAAGAGAAAGAGATGTAGATGTTATTCTTGTTGCTGGTCTGATGTCTTTAGCTGATGTATCTAGGCAAATGGATAAGGTCAAGGAATAGAGGTTTAAAATCATTAGTAAATTAAATATAATAATTAAAGATAAGACCAAGAAGCTACTTTTAACTTAATTCCTAAGCAAAATCAAATTAGCGTTTTCTTTATATTACTTTTTTTTCTTTATTATTATAATTTTAACGCTTGATATATATATCTTTATATAAATCTCTTTACCAGGCCTCTTATTACCCTCCCTATCGCTCTTTCAACCTAGGAGACTCAACAGTAATTTTATCCTACGGACACTCCATCCTTTAGTCCACTGAGCTCGGCAATATGATCAGCGCGAGAAATCGGAGCAACAACGTCGTCCCCGAACAAAGCCCCCTATCTCTTCAAGGCTTTGACCAGACTAGTTCAATTTAGCCAAGGTTTTTGAATGATTATTGATACGACTCACAGTCTCGGAGAGAAAGAAAAAGTAGAACAAGGTGGCAGCGGCGTTAGATGCGATGAAAAGTGAATAGTATCTGAAGATAAGATCAGTTGTCTTACACAAAATGCATGACTCTCGGGTGCATGGACGTGCCGACAGCTGGCATTAGCAATACCCAATGGTGTTATCTAAGACAAAACGATTGCTACGATAGCCTTTATCGCCACAGCTAGAGCCATACCCTTGGTCCTCAAGAAGAAAGGAAAGAGCTCTGAAGGAACCAACCAGATCATGGCATTGAAGAAGACAGCGTAGCTCATAGAGTAGAGGAAGATAGACGCAATGGAACCCTGGTTGTCATTGTTTGTTTGAGGAACCCAATTCTGCGCTGTGAGGCATGCAAATAGTAATCATGACGCAGAGCACAGATCTAGTCCATAGGGCGCAAGTGCGAGGGGTCTTATCGGCGACGAAGACGAGGTAATTGACTTGACCTATGATTCCCCTCATACCATAAACACCGCTGATCAGTAGGGAAGTACGTCCAGTGAAGCCAACTGTTTGGTAGAAGACGCTCTGGAAATTCTGTAACATGATATTAAATAGGAAAGCAGGGTTTTCTGGAAATGGGGGCATACCCGGATGACAGATGAGTCCGAGAGCTCACTCATAGTCACGATGAATGAAGCCGTCAAGGTCAATCTGAGTTCGGATTTGAAAAAGCTCCTGCTCAATGAAGGTCTCGTCATGGTCATTATCATGAAGACGAGCGAGTACTTGCCCAGCCTCGTCATGCCTATTCTTTAGTACCAACCAACTTGGGGAGAAAGTGACGGAGAAGAATGACTGGAATAGGTAGCTGCATAGCAAGCGGGATCCTCCACTGTCCGTCTCCCTTGGCAAAGGCGCCAGCGTATCCGATCCAGTTGGCAACGCCGCAGCCAATCGCAATCATCATTCCTTGGAGGCCGGCCAGAAAGCCGCGATGGTCGGGCTTTGATACTTCGGCGAGGTAGATGGGGACGACTGAGAAAATCCGACCGCAGCCGATGCCTGCTACGAGACAATGAGCTAGGGTTATTTGCTCAGCTAGAGATCCAGGATGCAGCCGGCAAAGCATCTTGGGATCTTGTCACAGACGATACATAGTCATGTACCACGAATCCCGTTATAACAAGTGAGATCTACGATGACGAGGTTTACGACATGGACCATATACCTTTAGGTCCTTTGAGGACAAGGGCTCTCCCAAGACCATCGGCTCGACTCGTAGCACCTGATATCCCTCCCGTTCGCGTCACTGAGACGATCTCCTGTAAGCGTCTCTTTACCAGTCGGAGCAGTAATAAAACTTTAGACTTTGGTCAGAACCTTGTGGGCAAGATCTTCATACCAAGTTTCCTTACTGAGAAGGGCAAATTCATCACCTTTCGTCATGCCGAGGTTATCGAGAATGCAGAGCTGGGTACACGGCCGCTTCGTGACGCAAAGTGCTGCGATACTATCATCGGTTGAGGCGAGGTTCTATTGGATTGGTCACCCAAGTTTACCTTTCATCGCTTCCCATATGTAGAGGTCGAAGGATGGCCCAGCGGTGGTCCCACGCCCGATGACGTCCAAGCTTTAGTGCTTCATCCCGATATGGAGCGCCGAGGATTCTTCGAGTGCTCCAACTCTTATGTGAACCAACTACACAAGAATATCGTCTGGTCATTGCGCCGCAACCTTCTCTCACTACCTGCAGACTGCCCGCAGCGAGATGAGCGTCTCGGATGGACCGGCGATCTGCAAGTATTGTGCCCAACAGCAACATACCTCTATGACACCCTGGGTATACTCAGTAACTGGCTGCAAGATGTATCACCTGAAAAACTGGAGGAAGGGAAGGCCGGTATACCTCCTCTTGTATGTCCCAATGCCATCAGTTCCAATTGGCCTTATATGGCTCAGGCGATCTGGGATGATGTCACTGTCCTAGCTCCAGGCGCTTTGTATCAGTATAGCTCTGATAGAGGCCTATTGGAGAGGCAGTTCGAGAGCATGTATGCTTGGCTAGAACGGGGTGTTGGTAGGGCTCTAGATGGCCTTTGGAATCCTGATAGGTGGCAGCTGGCAGATTGGTTAGACCCCAGTGCACCGCCGGAAGATCCTGGAAACGGGCGAACTGACAATATCCTTGTTGCGAATGCTTATCTTGTTTATGCAACACCGGTGTTTTCTAAGTTAAGCTCTGTCCTAGGAAAAACGGAGCTTGCTGTTAAATATGCACAAGATGGGGAGCGACTCAAGGCCCTGTTCCAGCGAAGGTATATCACAGCAGAAGGGAACCTCACGTCAACATCGCAAACGGGTCTTGGTATCGCTATCAGATTCGGACTCTATCCCGAGAACGAGGAACAACGCAGAACAGCTGGAGAAGCTCTCGATTGTCTGGTTCGCACTGCTCGCTTCCATATCAGCACCGGTTTCGCTGGAGCTCCAGTTATCTCCCATGCGCTATCTGAGATTGGCTGTTCACAACTGGCATATCGCATGTTGCTCGAGACCACATGCCCTAGTTGGCTATACGCTGTAGTATCGCACGATGTAACTACTGTATGGGAACGCTGGGACAGTATGCTACCCGATGGTCGCATTAATCCCGGCCAAATGACGAGTTTTAACCACTATGCTCTTGGCGCAGTAGGCGATTGGCTCCATAAGACAGTCGGTGGTATCTCGCCTCACGAGCCCAGCTGGCGCATTATTCGGGTGCGCCCCATTCCCGGAGGGAACATCACTAGTACCAAGGTATCATTCAATGGACCTTATGGGCTTGTTGCGTGCGAATGGAGACTTGAAGGTCAACGGTTTACTATGTCGTTGACTATCCCTCTTAACTGCTCGGCCCTAGTAACTTTGCCTTCAGAAGTGCGAAAAGACTTTAGCTGCGACGTGGAGGCAACGCGAATTCTTTGCCCTGGTTATCACGCGCTGGAATGTCAATTTAATGCTGGGGAATGGCCGCCTAAGCCGATGGTTGCTGCAAATCAGCCCATGCCTGTAGAGAGTATCGCCGGGTAGAAGAGCACTCTTGTGTATATACAGATATTATATAGCCGCAAATAGTTGAGGTCTTTCTTTGTGATGATATGATTTAGCTTTCTCAGGTAAAGAAGGGCACAGTCGTTCTTTACAACCTCTTTCACCATTCGTCGCCACTACTAAACTGATAAAAAGCTAGAAATTCCCTAGATCGGCGCTCTTCCCTTGAACTAGTCGGCAATGGTTTTGCCAAATGCTTCAATGATCAGAACTAAGCCTGGCAGTTCTCCAAGTCAGCCACAATTCTACCACAAAGCTCCCTCTCGCTCGCCTTGGCTACTTCGTCATCGCTGCTATCAATCATAAGACAACGAAGCACAACATCCGCATAAGTGTCTCCACACTCCCATCTCAAGCGATCGAGATAATTTCGGCATATTAATCGCCTTCGCTCATAATGATCTTCTTCGTTATTTGAGTCCGAGTCCAAGCCCGAGTCTAAGCCATCGTCCTTCAAGCTCTCCCATAGGCCGACTTCAATAAGAAGAATCCCAAGAGAGTACACATCATATGCGTGGCGATATAAGCGCTTGGGGTCTGCGTGCTTCGCGGGATGCTGATAATAGTCAAGTGTGAAGCCACTGATATTTGTCTCTTTCGCTTCCTCAGCTGAGGCAACCTTTCCTAGCTTATCGCGACCGTATATGCTGGCAGTGAAAGGAGTTGATTTTCGGCGTCTTAACTTTGACTCTTCGTATGGACTATCCCAAGTTTCTGTAATTCCTGACACCCTCAGACTGTTTCGGCGGTCGACGAGGCTTTCCATTTCTGGCACTGGCGCTGATGTCGGATTTTTGCGGATGGTGATATCGTCCGGCCGTGAGAAGATGTAGCCCATCAGGCTGGGCTTCGAGACATCGATTTCAATTTTGACCTCGTATCGATCCTCTTGGAGCGTATTTACATGCTCGGGAAAGAACATAACTGACTCTGCGCGTATGTTCTTGTGCAGCCAGCCACTGGAGTGTAGGAGGCAAACGGCACGCACAAGCTTTCTAGCTAGCTCGAAACGTGCGCCGAGCATCGAACGGATGCCTTTTTCCCGCTTCGTTCCTAGGAGTGACTGTAGCGTCACAGGCGCGCGAAGCTTCAGATTCTCCGCAGGCCTATCACGGCTCTGGAAGCCAATCGTGCCTGGGAGCCTATAGAGAATGCTGCAGTGGCCTTTGTCGTCGCCTTCAGAGTGATCAATCATCCCGACGATATCCAAACCGTAGACATTCTTCATCATGTTGGCGCCTTGAAAGGTATCGAAGAAATTCCTAATGAGAGCACGAAGCTTAGGATCTGCTGGCCTGACTCTCTCGATCGGTTCGTCGTCGTCACTGCTGCTAAATTGATCCATTTGACTTATTTCATGCCTTTTGTAAGATGGCAATGATGACAAGAAGCGCTCCCGCTTTCGACGATTCTTCAACCGTTGTTTCTGCTCTTGCGTAAAGTCTAGCGGCGGTCCGCGGTAGTCCCTCATTTCCACGTAAACAACTTGCTCTTCGAATAGTGCAAGTCCCTTTCCTAAATATCTCATCTCAGGTTTTATCTCGTCAATGCTGGTGAGGCTCCTGTCGTTTGCTTCCTTGTTGTCTCTGTTTTTATTCACCGATGCCTTCAGGGTGGCCGTCGAAGCCAGCAATTCGTATCCCTGTCGCACTAGAGACTCTTTGTCGATATTTGCATTCTCGGTTGCGAGTGTTGAAGTCCACTTGAGGCCGTCTGGCGACTCCTGCCTAGCCAAACACTCCATCGTAAGATATATGTTCATAGACTCGAATGCATTCTCGGGACAGAGCCGATAGAGGTTCTCACTATGAGATCTCAAGTCCGCAATGAGTTTTTTGAACTTTTCTTTGTCTTTCAAAGCCCATTTGAGCTTGTTAAGCATCGAGAGGCGGTTTCGAACTTCAAGGAGGACTGGCTCGACATCCTCAATTTCAGCATCCGGGATGGTCAATTGGCCATCCTGCGTCGGCTGTGATCCATCCTGAATGGCCTGAGTTGTTTGAAGCTGGAAGCCATAGCGCTTGATGAGTTTCTCTCGGTTGCACAGGGTATCCGCAAGAGCAGAAAGGGTTTTGAACACTCCTTCAGCCTTGAATCGGTTGCTCAAGAGGTATTGATGGAGTTTAGACCGCTTCCGTCTGGTATGATCGGAGTATCCTGGGTCGCTGCCGTCTTCGTTTTGGATCTGCCAATGGAAGCCCCAGGCTTTGAGGATTGATTGCTGAATTTCCAGCTCGCGCAGGTGAGCTGAGGAATCGGCCTGAGCTGCATTCACTGTGGTGAAGAAATCGTAACAGTCCCGACATGCAGTGTAGAGGCCCACGATGCCGATTGCAAGACCTGCAACGTCCATAATGAATGTAGAACGCACATAAAATATATGACGCTACGCAGTGTGTGAATAGACGAGTTGGACAATGCTATGTATCAATCAGATGAAGTCGAGATCTTCATCCATAAAGTGATCAGTAGTACGGCACCTTAATATAAACAGCACGCCACTGAAGAAAAGCACGCTTTTGATGATTAGTTTGAGATACATGAGTGGTCGGTCAGAGGCTGAAAATATGCCGGTCAGAATTACAGTAAGAATGCCTAGACAATTTACAAGATGCGCACTCCGCCTGAAAAACAAGTATCTCTGTGTCCTCTGACTGGTAGACACGTGTACAAGGTACCCTGCATATTGTACATACGAACAGTACTCTACCAATAAAATGCATGCCGAATGCCGTCAGCAGCGCCACGGCTTTTGTAATTTCGTATCTTGATTCAGGCTGCGCCCGGCTACAGTGTGCTTTCTTGTCTGAAAATCATGATTTGACAGGTCACTTGCTTGAAATGTGTCAGCAGAGCCATTCAAGCCCTGCACCTTGCATGCATATTGAGGCCGTAAAAGGTGGGGATGCGTCGTAGAGTGTTGCTTACGGAGTGATGTCGGTTAAGAGGTACATCATGCGAATGATAATTCAATCAGCCAGCACTGCAGAGCTTACCGTTGACAACTCGTTTCAGGCATTGCAACACCCATGATCCTCATCATAAGTGAGTACTCATTTGGTCCACAACGGCTTTCCAACGCCGGTAGATAGTAATCTGCAGAGCAGCAATACCACTCAATGTTCACTTTCAATCGCCGGGGATACAACAAGAGCCTGGCAGACGGGTTAACGCATCGAGTAGTAGCTCTGTCGGCGCTTATGATCATAGGGGCAATCATGGCGGCGATGTTCGATTATCTAACCAAGGGCACTACTGCTCTACTGCTTATAGAGCGGCCTATACAGTGGTGTTTGCCTTGGTGGACCGATTCATCTAATCCCACTCGTAAGGCTAGAGATACTATGGGTTGCTGACCTGAATCGTTATACCGGTAATGCCACTAAAGTAAGCATGTATAATACTTTATTTTACACTATTTCTTTAAAGGCTAGGGATAAAAGCACTGGCATGTATAATTCTATGCCAGCACAGTCAGTTCCTGCAAGGCACAACGGCATGCTTACACCCCAGCATCACGCCGTAGACGCTTTCAGTCAGATAATAAACCCCAAACCCCCTTTGCCTTTGATTGCAACTATTCAGCCTGGACTAAGACCATTTCCGGCTCGATGGCGTTTTGTCTCGGGGCTATGAAGAGCTGTGGCTGACGACACCCCTCAAACAGCCGTACCTGGCTCAGGGAGGAAAGAAAGCTCGGGACCTTAATCCTAAGGGAAGAAAATGTTTAGATAACTTAGGCTAAACTTAGTAGATTCTTTAATAAGTTTATTTTACCACCCTCTTCTAAAGTCTTTGTCTCTCTGAGGCCTGGGCTGAATCCAGATTTCTTGGCACTGCACTACCGATCCTAGTTTCTAGTCATTCGCTAAAATTGTCTGTTTGCGGGCTATTGTATCTCGTAAGGCTAAATCTAGCCATCAGCCCTATACATCGTGCATTCCCATCTAAAAGCGCCATCTCAGCCACAAATATTCAGCTGAACTGGCTTGCTATAAGCCTCTAGTCTCCGTCGAGTCCGATGGAACATTTAAAGTAGTCACCAGCCTGATTGTATTGCCGAAGCGTACAAGATCTTAAACTCACCTCTCAAGATGCGACTCCCATTCCCATTTCTGTTGCCCATCGTGTTGCTGGCACAAGTGACCGCTGCTCAAAATGCTGGGCTCAACAATCTACCCGCTATCTGCGCTGGTGTCAAAGAAGTCTCAACATGCAAGATCAAGGTCACCGTACCAAGTGGCGTCAGAGTCAACATGCGGACAGTCAAGGTCCCCACGGTAGGCCAGATTCAATATACACATATGTATAGCCTGTATACTAATACCAGGTAGTGGAACAAGTGCAAAAGCCGCGTATCGGCGACACGGAGCTGCCCAACCGTTAAAAAACCCCTCAGGCGTTGTAAAGTATGGACTTGCGTCCCCGGTAAGGCTTACTCTCAAAACATATAAACGGTTGACTGACACTGGTTCAGGCTGGGAGAAGAAATCGAAACAAATTCCTTCTAGTTTAACCATTCTTACCAGGGAGATCGATCTCTGCGAAGATATTCGTAGGGCGCTCGGCAAGACTCTGGGAGACAAGTTCATCAAGTCATCAGAGGCCATCTGCGGTTGCTTCACTCGCTTGCAAACCTTTGCGACGACGGGTTCCTTCACGGCCATGTCTATTCGGGGCGAGATAAGCACAGCTACCACGAAGGTCGCAGACGACACCCTCAGTATCGAAAAGGTTCTTTTTCCCTCTTTGTCGTTTGATTTCTCGTCTAATGGGTCCCAGTGTTTTGGAAAGGTTAGTCTACCAATTCTCAACAACAAAGTTGATATTGCGAATGTTCTCAAGTCGATCGCTCCTTGGGTCATCGCCCAAGCCAAGGATGTAAGTCTCTCAATTTCCCCGAGTACACATTGGAACTACGCTTATACCAACTACACAGATCGACCTTTCAGTATTCCAGTCTCTCGCTCGTGTAGTCGCCGCCTGTCAAGCCGGTAACTGCAACGCAAATTCCATCAGCGCCGCTGTCAACGCTTATCTTGCCGCCTCATTCCAATCAATGGAGCCCCCAATCAAGTCGGTACTTGTTCAATGGGATGGCGCCCTTACTCGTATCGAAGAGAGAGTCAAGGATATTAACGAAGCTGCTGACTCTTTGGCAAACAACTACGATACCATGCGTGCGGAATTTGATTCAAGCAAGCAAAAGATTTGCGAGGAGCTGCAGCGCTGTGATGGACAGGGAGTCCCAAAGTTCCTCGACCGGGGTGAGTACACAGTACCTTTACGATGGATGCACAAGTACTAACTAACCGATTGCAGTCGATGAGGTTATCGAAGCTGCCAATAGACTCTGGACAGTCCGAGGTCCCCTTGACGTTCCATCTAGCCGACTCAGCAATAGGCTGGCTGACACTATTCAGCTCAGAAAGGACATCAAAAAGTATCCAGAGGCGACAAGTCTATTGTCCACGATCAAGCAGGGCAAGTTCAAAAAGATGAGCGACATCTTCCTATTCATTCCCATCGTTCAACGCCTACCAGAGCTAGCCAAACAGATCAAGACTGATCTCTCACCACTCCAAAGTGTCATCAAAGAATACAAGCAGTTATCCGGAGAAACTCACGATAACGTATGGTCCCTCAGCTGGTCCAACGTTATCTGGCCTGATACAGAACTCACATCCGACTCACCCGAGTCAGATGCTGCATTGATCGCCGAACTAGACGCAGTAGATACACTCGTCAGAGATTACCTTTCGAGCCCTCTCCGTGTATACAGCGACGGCATGTTCATAATGGACGCTGAGCTCAGGGGCTTCTCGGTGGTCAACGGGTCGTTTGCCATGGAGACCAAGGTGGCGACGTATAACCGCTGGACGACTATCTCTATGGACATGCCATGCTCCAAAAAGGAGACAAAGGTGTACAAGAAGAGCGGGCTTCAAAAGTCCTTTTCATGGAGGACGTACTTCAAGTGCAAAGTGGCTCCTGTGACGGCGTATTTTCCCAAGACTCATGTGCCTTATGTTAGGATTCGGGGTGGAGCAGGAATAGATCCCAACGAGCTATAGTATTTACGATATTTTCCTCGGGCGCTAACGTTCTTATTCATTATTTTAGGGATGATACGAGAGCAACGTGTGAATGGAGTCTTATTTGCTACCTGAGCTCAATCTAGGGTTGCCATCCTGCACATTTTGATCTGACGATGGGACCAGAGCAAAACGCCTTTAGCTGAAACTGACTATCAACATCAATATAAGTAAACGTATAGTAACCAGTAAACAGAGTTACAGAAGTAGCTCAGGATAAATCAGCAACAGTTCGTTCTAACTCACGTTGTCTTACGATAAGGGAGAAAGTCGAAGACAAATCTTAGATCAACGGTCTGTATAATAAATATTCCACTTATTCAAAAGAGACAACGGACGCTTTATGAGCCTGGGCGATTTTGCTACTTTGGAGCAGATATTTGCTTTGTACCATCCACGCAGCTTAGCCAACTGGGCCTAGCATCAGAATACGCTTCAAGTGCAGGTTGCATATCAAAGGCATCTAACGTCCCGACCTTGATGATAGTCAGACCAGGAAAGGATTCGCCTTGTCGATAACAAGTGGTCCCACAATCACTGCAAAAATAGCTAGTGATCCCATTTCCACTATCGGCAAGTTTCTCAAACACTTTTGGTGTGCCTTGACTGAGGTTGAAATTCTGCTCAGGGACTAAGATATTGGTGCTGAATGCGCTTCCACTGATTTTGCGACAATCGCCACAGTGACAAAGGGCCTGCTTGAGTAATTAGCCGGCTGATACCAGTAAAGCAGTGTTTGCCAACAGATGTTGGGTTTAGTGGATACGTACCTGAACCACAGGCTCCCCCGTGTAACGGTACCGGATCTTTCCACATAAGCAGCCGCCTTCTGCCATCTTGAATATATAATAAGCTTCTGGAAGATTGAAGAGGATTTACTTGGAACGGAATTTTTTTCGTGATTGGAAGTATGAAGAAACTCTACAGTTGAGCTACGTTGTCTTTTAAACGGGATTCCCAAAACGGCAATATCAAAGACCCGAGGTTGTCGGCAAAATTGGTTGTTTACTCCGCATAGAACGTCATGTATATTTACATAACTGCCAATTCTCACCATTAACATAGATGCTAACAGAGGATAGAGTTTCACTCTCATTATCACATACTTCACTATGGGACGACTTGACGGCAAGATAGCCATCGTGACTGGTTCTTCCAGCGGGATAGGCCGTGCAATTTCGCTGGAGTTTGCCCGAAATGGTGCGAAAGTGATCTGCGCAGATTTGACTGAGAAAGCCCGTGCTGATGTTGCCTCTGAACTGGCTATCACAACGCACGATCTGGTCAAAAAGGAAGGCGGGGTAGCCGAGTTCTTCAAGGTCGACGTCACCAAATCGGAAGAACAAGAGGCTTTAGTGAAATATGCTGTCGAAAGGTTTGGCAGACTGGATATGTATGTCCATCATTCCTGTTCTTCGATTACAACGATCTGGCATCTTGGCCTTGCGCAAATTTCTAGTGGCAGTCTGCTAACAGACCTCGTTTCAAGAATGGTTAACAACGCCGGTGTTGCCATGGAAGCTAAGGATCCCCAACCTATTTGGAACTTCGACCAAACTGTCTTTGAGAAGGACATGAATATCAACGTGGTCGGAGTCTTGCTTGGATGCAAGTATGCTTCAGCCCAAATGATCAAACAAGATCCGCTCCCATGTGGCGACAGAGGCTGGATCTTGAACACAGCGAGCGTTTTCGGCCTGGTTGGCAACGCGGGTATCGCTGGTTATGTGGCATCCAAGCATGCTGTGATGGGACTTACCAAAGCATCAGCATGGGATTGCGCGCCGCACCGAATCCACGTGAATGCTATATGTCCCGGGTGTAAGTATTTTTCCTTGACGTTGAGCTATCACCACCAGAAAATAACATTTCGCAGACACGGACACAGCCTTTATAGCTGGTCTTGAAGGACAGAACAGAGCCCAAGTGGAAGCACTCCACCCTTTTGGAGGGCTAGGACGTCCAGAATACATTGCGAGAGCGGCCTTGTTCTTGGTTTCAGAGGATAGCAGTTGGGTGACGGGTATAGGCTTACCTGTAGATGGGGGCTACACAGCATTTTAGTAAATGAACTTTTAATATAAATGAACCAACTTTCGAGAGCAGTGTAAGAAGTCATGGATCTATGGGAGCAGGAATAGCCCAGTGATGTAATATCATTCAAGCATGCTGCATGTTATAATAATTGCTTTTTCTTACATGGCTGCCTTTTCGAAACATTCCATCATACTAGACTTGGACCTGATATCCATTTGGATGGGTCCTTGGCTTAGTCATAGGATGGCTCCTCTAGACGTTCTTGACCGACAATCTGACAGCTGATGCTCGCATCACGCACCTTACACGTAACATAAATTTTATAGTCCTCGCCAACTATTAGACCCAGTAACCATGCCGCGATGCGCATTCTGCCGCGCCTTCGCTATTGATCAGGATCGGTTCTACCTAGAATTCCACCCAAACCTCTCCTCACTTAAACAAAGCGCTGAAGATGGCTGCGACTTTTGTCAACTTTGCTGGACGGGCTTCCGCCGGGAATGGGCACCTACTGAGATTGAATATGTTCTCAACGGTGAAGTTCCGGAAGGAGTTACGAAGTTTGAGCCAGGGATCTGGATCTACGTCCATTTCACAGATTACAGTCCTACTCTGACTCAGCCGCGCATTATTGTGTCGTGCGGGAGATATAATCCTATCACTTCTGTGAAGGAAAGCAGCCATGGACTTAGTTACATAAACCTGGCAGTCTATGGGTAAGGTTCATTCCATCTCAGAACGATGTTGGAAGAACTCAGTTCTGTGTGATCATTTAGGTTCTCGGCCATAAGTCTAGTCTAAACTACATAAAACTCATCTAATATTAGAAGAAATACTAATGCGCTGAGTAGGAAAGAAGGAACAGCGGCAGGTTCGCGAACACCAGGACGGATCTGCACGGCAGAATATGAGCCGAACTCTTACCTCACCTTAATCCGAGATTTTCTCAACAGATGTACAAAGTCCCATCCAGCGTGCGGTGCTGAGAAGACGCACGATATGCCCACCAGGGTCATCGACGTTGGCAACGCGAAACAAGGAGACCTTCCACGACTTGTCGTAACTGACCAGAGGATGAAGGAGAAATATCTTGCGCTGTCCTATTGCTGGGGGCCCGGCACAGACACCTTCACCCTCAATGACAGAACGAAGGACGAAATGATGAAAGGAATCGACGAACCTCGCCTCGTAGCCGCGCATCGCGATACAATCACATTAGCGCGGCAGTTAGCCATCCGATATATCTGGATCGACGCTCTATGTATAATACAGGGCGACAAAGATGACTGGGAACGTGAATCAAAACTAATGGCCAAAGTATACGGCCACGCAACTCTTACTATCACGGCAGGAAGATCAGGCGATGCTCGCAACTCCTTCATCGCCAATACTTACAAACAACATGCTCCCTGCTGCGAATTTCCTCTCGGAGATGGCCAAGGTGGAAATGTTCTTGTTGGGCCTTTGAGATCCGCTGACTATGGTGTTACTGAGACTCGTGGATGGTGTTGTCAGGAGAAGAGGTTGAGCCGACGGGTGGTGTTCTTTGGCAAAGAGCAGCTTTTTTTCCTGTGTCGAAGCTCCGGTTACTCGGAAGACCGCAGCTATCAGGAGGGTAAATCTGTCTTGCTACACAGCTTTCTGACTGGTAACGTAAATCCGCAATTGAGGCGGGATCGACTCCTGCAGTATTGGGACGAGATTGTCGTGGATTTCACCAGACGCCAGCTATCGAACCCTCATGATATCTTCGCTGCCCTTGCATCCATCGCTGAACCTATCTCCAAGGCTCTGCACTCACGCTACCTTGCTGGTCTTTGGGAATGTGATCTCGTTCGTTGTTTGTTGTGGAGACCTGGGTATAAAGTAAGCAGCTTCTTTGGACCAGCGACGAGACCTTTGCCAACAAGTTTCGCACCCGCCCCCGTGATCAGAGCGCCTTCATGGTCTTGGGCCTCCATCCAAGGTGGCGTCAAGCCTCTTGCCCTCCAACAATTTCGGAGGATGAAGACAGAGAGTCAAAGCGGAACACCATTTATAAGGCCGAAGGAACACCGTTGGACGGTAGATCCTCACTGCGGAGCTGACGCACTGCACATGCCGTCTTGCGAACTACAGCTTCTGGGGTGTGTTCAAGAAGCAATTATCCTCACGAGAACACCGTCGAGCGGATTCATTGCTTCGCTCCGGAAGCAAAAGAGGCCAGCAGGTACTATGCGTCGACCAGTTGTGCTTGGGCGTAAGGAGATGAAGGAGGGGAGCGTGGATAGAGACATGTCACTTTTTGTAGCGCTAGGAATTTTTGACTTTGATGAAGAGAGTGTTGAAGAGGTTTGGTGCTTGCAGCTTACACTTGAGGAAGGACTTATGCTCTGCAAGAAAGATGATGGAACGTTCCAGCGTATAGGAGTCTTTCAGGTATGTAAATTGGACTGGTTTGACCGCCTAAGAGAGTCGGAGGTTAGGCTGGTGTAATTGAACACAGATCCAATACAAAGTGACTTCATTTGCTTCAGAGAGATTTAAGCATCATTTAGTTAAACAATAGCCATTGCTTTCATTAAGATCTATTACTTATCGTGTTCTATTATATCAAGCCCTTTTTCCTCCATATCTCTTCACATTGTATGTTAACACCAGAATATCTAGGAATATCTCCCATCTGACAATTCCTCCAGTACGTCCCCAATATCTTACATTGCGCTGAAGTAGTTGCTCTCATTGCCGCTAGGTAGGCAGGCGTAGCCATATGTGGATAGTATCGGGATCTTGAGCAAGCGGATTCAATGATGTGACAGATCCGGTCGACCGCAAACTCAAGTGTTGTTTCAGAGGCCTCTTCACCACTATTTGAAGGGCTTTGTGTTGTTGTGAGGATGGCTATGACGGCGGCGCAGCGGTAGATATCGCTGCACTTCCCTTTCTCTGTCTTGTCCATCCCGAGCTGTAGAAGCTGCGCCATTGCTCGAGTGAGGCTGTCTGATAAATTGGTGGACTCTTTGCTTTGGACCAGAGAAACGAATAGCCAGAATGTCTCTGCTGGACATCCAACTCTGTCGAAAAAGTCTTGGCCCAGCGAACTTCGATGCCAGTCGTCAAAGATGAGGCCGCTCTTGGTGTTGCTGGTGGATTGTCTGACCAGAGCTCCAATGGTATCCCACCATGCGAAGTAGGCGACGATCTCTTCTAGACCTGTGAAGCGCCTTGAGAATTGCTGGAACTCTTCGCTGTTGCTGCAATGGCAGTCTAGTAAGGAGCGGGCTCCACGTAGATGACAGTCCCATTCGCCAAAAACTCCATCTGAGACGACTTCGAAGAACGCAAAGACGGCTATACCCAGAAAGGCCGCTGGATCAGCAGTGTTCAAAGCCTCACTAAGACTCTTGAGAGCTGCAAGTCGATGCCACATAAGAGTATCCTCATCCTGCGCTCCCTCCCCAGATGACAACGACGACGGTGAAGTCGGCAGAGCAGTATCAGTCGTCGATCCCCTCCTCTTACTAATCCTCGCCCTCAAAAAGTAATCAACCTGATCAATAAGCCCCAGACCCTGATCCACACAAACATCGTCATTCGTCGCCAACCTCGCAGTCTTCAAACTACTCCCAAACGCCAACAGATGCTCCACAACCTCGTGCTGATCCGTCGCAAGCGACTTCTCAATAACAGCGGCACTTCTATTCTCAGCCCTGCTAGGTTTCGGCGTCGGATTCGCCGCCCATACAACGCGCTGTGGATAATCTCCGCATGCGTATCCTGATTCGGCGCAGGGTCGGCAGCGCGGTCTGTTGAGATCGCATTTGACACCCCGGGCTTTGCAGGTCTGACAGTCCCGATCTCGGCGGATTCCACGTGGTTTGCCTCTTGGGAAATTGGTGGTCTTTGACCGAGGCATTATTGAAAATCAAGTAGAAAGAGGTAATGGAACTTGGGATGGATGATAGATTACTTTCCGAATGAGGTGGATTATGGGGCAGAAATGGAGATGGAGGATTAACGCAGATGCAGGATTAAAAGTTGGATCTGCTTATCATGCGGTTTTGGGTCGTTGACTCGTGTAGATAGCGCGGCCTTGGCTAAAGATTTGGTTGCTTTCCTTGTTTGGTCTGGTGCAGAACCGGAGACGCTTGCGGGGGTGGCACGCTCCGATGAACTCGAGTTGTCTTATCAGCATCACAGGAATCAAAGCGTTATCGCAGCGACGGGTATAGCCACGGGAATATCATTTTTATTCATCTCGCGCTAATCCGCTTTTGACGATTCCGGTCTCGACATCATCCATCTCCGATTTACCCTGAATGACACAATTCACGTCCTATGCCTCTGCAATAACCATGTACAAGAATAGGTTTCACAAAGTTTTTAGCTTACATACTTCAATCTCCTTCCGGAGCATTTAATCTGTTTTGGCAAGGGCGTCTATTATTTTTTAATAACCTCTTGTACATCGTCATATCTCTACAAACAGTACCTCACGTATGTGTATCAGTAGCCTGGAATCATTATTTTCCATCAACACTGAGAGGCCAAAACATGTCACGGCCCAAGTTGATTGGAAACTTGACCTAAATAAAAGTCTCAGAATGACCTGGTATTATGAACGCTCCAATAGGTGCACCTGGAACCTGGTATTCTCCAGACTTCCTGGATATCTCAGTCCTGCAGGTAACTTGTACTCCTTTTCATGACCACTATTAATAAGTTTCCTCCATGCTGGTTCTCCCTGCCCCTCCGAATTTGCGCTCTTAGGCGGTAGTAGAGCTTGGTAAAGTAGCCACTCGAGCGGATATTTCTTTTCCTCCCCTTTGTCGCTACTACCAGGCAGCACAACCTCAGCTCCGGGGCTATCAACAACGAGCAATAGACTTCTTTTGGGCGCTGTCTCGGTCAGTCTTGACAAGAAGGCTGTAGTTTTGGATATAGAGATGGAATAGAATTCGTGGAGTGTGAAGAAGAGAGTGATGAGCGCGGGGTTGGGCCCAATCATGGTATGTAGGGTTGGATTATCGCTTTTGAGGATGTCGAGGTTGTTGACTGCTAGATTTATGGCTTGGGATGGGAGGGCGGAGATATTTGAAGCGCGGGCCTTTTCTGTCGCATATTTGGAGAGAGGAGGGGGATGTGTGAGCATATGTTGTAGTTTTGTGACGATGCCTGACCAATCGTGTCTATCAATGAGGTTGAGATCAACCATAGCACGGTCGTTGTGATCAGGAGAAGTTGACTCTATCCGAGGGAGTTCGTCGGGTTCACTTTCATGAGAATGCTTTAGCAATGCCACGCACGCTAATAAGTCAGATGCTCCTCGTCCAAAGCACACAATCTTGGAAGGCTTTTCATTGTGAAGGAACTGCTGGACCCACGCAGCCTCGCTCATCTCACTGCACATCCACGCCAACACATTCCCAATCGTCAAAGCTCTACTCGGACTCCATCGAATCGTATACGCCTCCATGAACTCTTCGCTCCCGAACGCTTTGCTAAAGTCCTTTTGCTCCAGCGCTTCTCTGATCTCGCGCAACACTGGTTTCAAGGTGTCGAACTCGTCCACAGCAGGGAATGTAGTCCTGATTGTATCAAGAACGAGCTGTTGATGCTTAATAGATAGACTCTGGATCTGTTCTATCGGGTTGGTATCTTTCGCTGGTGTAGGTGTCTTTTTGGCAGGTTTGTGTAAATAGCTTGGTCCGGTCCATCCTGGGCGGCGGATTGGAGGCGCAACTGGTGCTTTGGATGCACCGCTGGACGCCGGTTTGCCATGCTTTGGCTGCGATTGCGCACTGCGCTTGAACTTCTTCATGGTGAGTCCTTATAGTATGGATATTTTGACGAATTAAGGGTAATTGGGCGCGAGCTGGGGTGAATGGCACAGGGTTGCTGCTAAGCGAGATATTGGCGAGAAAGGAAAAAATTACAACTCTCGATCGGCAAAAGTATTTTCCGATCAATCGCTCAAGATTAGTGGCTAATGCGACAGCGGAGACGTTCACTGGAGCCCCACGCGGATCTGGCTTAAATATGAGCATACAAGAAGCAAGTAAGCAGAGTCTCAATAGAAATGCGCGAAAGATTTGCAGAGCTTGTAGAATATATTTAGGACTTCCAGATTAAATAATATAGCTCAATATTGCCCCTCGACAGTCATGGTACCCGTCTTAGTGATCAAGAACTCATCAATCGCAACATCCTTACCACTCTCTTTTCCATGTCCACTCTCTTTAATTCCTCCAAACGGCGCCTCAGCTGAAGAGCTGTTGCCTGTGTTCTACACCAAAAGTTAGCTTTTCCGTACCAACAAATCTTGAAGATCGACTTACCAAACCAATCATTCCAGCATCGAGGTTCTCAAACATCCTCCACAATCTATCCATATTCTTGGTAAACACGTAACTCGCTAGGCCATAGGGAGTGTCGTTTGCTCTTTGGACGACCTCCTCTTCAGACTCGAAGCGGTAGACGCCGAGGAGAGGAGCAAAGATCTCCTCGTGTGTCATGAGCATTTCGTCCTTCATTTCGGTCAAGATAGTCGGTTCCATGAAGTAACCCTCCCCGTCGTAGCGTTTCCCTGTGCCAAGGACAGCTTTTGCGCCCTTGCTGACGGCATCGTCATACAACTCCTCTGCCTTATCGAGGCCTCGAGTAGTCGTCAATGCGCCTAACGTAGCGCCTTCCATCATGCCATGGCCTAGCTTTAACTTCCGAGTTTCAGATACAAGTCTCTCGACAAAAGAATCGTAAATATTGCTCTGAACGAATACTCTGTTAGACGTGACGCAAGCCTGACCTGCATGTCGCCATTTAAGAGCCATAAGCTGGTTCATAGCCTGATCAACATTGGCGTCATCGAACACGATGAAAGGGCAATTCCCGCCAAGTTCAAACGTTGTCTTCTTGAGATTCTGGGAACATAGACTCGCAATAATCTTGCCAACCCTCGTGCTACCAGTGAAGCTCACCTTCTTCACAAGCGGGTTCAGACAAAGAGCTTCAGCGACTGCCGGGGTATTCTCAAGTGACGTTGTAACCACGTTGAGGGCACCGGGCGGAAAGCCTGCTTTCAACGCTAGATAAGCGACTGAGACTGCTGTGAGGGGTGTCTCGGGCGAGGGCTTGATGACCATTGTGCAGCCTGCAGCGAGGGCAGCAGCTGCTTTGCGTAATGCTAGAGCGATAGGGAAGTTCCAGGGCACAAGAGCAGCTGCAACACCAATGGGTTGTTTGATAGTCATAGCGCGTCGACCAGGAATAGCACAGGTAAGAGAGGACCCTTGCACCCTGTCTGCTTCACCGGAGAACCACCAGACGAACGTAAGCGCATAGTCAATCTCGCCACGGGCCTCTTCTAAAGGCTTGCCAGTCTCATGAACAAGAATATGCGCTAGATCCTCTCGTGCGGCAACCATCAGATTATACCATTTCATGATGGTCTGAGCGCGGAAGCGTGGTGTTGTCTTGGAGTAGCTCTTGAAGGCCTCATAGGACGACTTCACTGCGGCGTCGACGTCGGATGCTGTACAGTCTGGGCATGAAGCCCATGTCATACCGGTTCCTGGGTCGATGACATTGAAAGTCTTGCCTTCTTTTGAAGAGACAAATTCTCCATTGATGAGGGACTTGGGACGAAAGAGGGAATCGTCTTTGAGGCTGAAGGGGAGATGATGTGAGCTTCCCATGATGACGAATGTCCACGTTATGGGGGGAGTTGAAGGAGAGGCTGGGGAGCGATTATCTCAAGGAAACACGTTGGGTATTCAGAGCTATGATGGTACGTCCCTGATATAATAAGTCGTCAGAGCTAGGTAGTCTCTTGGTCCGTCAGTCGGCTTCAGGATATTCTTCCGGAAGAAAGCCCTGGTATCTCGGAAACCCATAAACTCAATTTCGAGTCTTCCGCCTTCCGGTTCAGGTACCGACCGACCCGTCACAGGAACCATCCATGGCAAGGTCCGCTTTTACCCCGCGCTGGAGCATCACAGGAACATCTGACACTAGTGCCCAATTGGGAAGGGAATCTAATCCAAGATGTGCTTCGAGCTAACGATCGGAAGCGATTCTCAAAATTGCTGAGTTCCATTGAGGACGGAGAGAGAGCCAGTAGATCTCTGCGTATGGCTATAGGAGGGCAACTTGGAATGATGTTGTTCACAAACTCGAGAAACAGTTGAGAGGCGACGAGACAATTGATAACATTTTTATTTTATTACTACCGGTAAATTGACCCTGTTACTAAATTTATACGCAGCGACCTCCATCAACCTGTAATATTCATGTTAGCATCAGTTTACAGTAGCCCATGAATATTGGCCATACCTCCAGATCGACACCAGTAATGAAGGAGGCTTCATCACTAGCCAAGTAGCAGCAAGCATTAGCAATGTCGCTAGGTGTCGAAGGTCTACCCATTGGGATTGTGGAAACAAAGCCCTTTCGGTTCTCTTCAGTATCCGGCTTGCCGATAAACAGATGTGTCCTATCGCTCCATTAGAAAGTTCCCATCGCAAGCGTGATGCAACACTCACATGCCAGTGCTTCCAACAACAGGAGAAACAGAGTTGAACCGAATCTGCTTGGGTCCATACTCAACAGCCATCGTCTTGGTAGCATTAATAACAGCCGCCTTTGAGGCATTATACCACGTCAACTCAGGTCTCGGTCTAATCCCCGCCGTACTCGCAACCTGAATAAAACACCCCGGTCTGCCCTCCTTCAAAAAGTACGGCACCAGCACATTAGTAGAGTAATAAACGCTCTTGACATTGACATTCATCACAAGATCAAAGTCCTTGGGGGTGACATCCTCGGTTGGCTTTTTGGAGTAAGCAGCGCCAGCATTGTTGACGACGATGTCGAGCTGCTTGTACTTCTCAATAGCAAACTCGAGAACGCGACGCCAGTCATCGGGGTTGGTGACGTCTGCGCGGGTGAAGGAGCAGCATAGTTCTTGGGCGACGGCTTGGCCTTGTTGCTCGTTGAGGTCGGTGATTATGACGTTGGCGCCTTCGGAGATGAATTTTGTGGCGATGCCTTTGCCGAAGCCTGATGCGCCGCCTGTGACAATTGCGGTCTTTCCTTGGAGACGGCCTGACATGATGATGAGTTATGAGAATTCGATAAGAATTGAAGGTATAGAGTGAGTGAGAGGAAGAGTGTTATCTTGGTTGGTCTGTATTTTTATGTGGTGATTGACTTCCCCACGTTTTAGCGACTTGGGTGGGAGACTCCGTTTCAATCCCTTCCAGAAGAGGAAACCAATGAATACGGGGGCCAGAATTAGTGAGTGCGGGGTAATTTAGCAGTCACAGGAATAAAAAAGTCTTGGCTGCATCCATCATCACATTCAGCATCGGCATTAACCACCAACGGGCTTAATCATCAGTCCGAGATCGGCAGACAAAGTACTAGACTGATTTCTATTATCTTGTAGACTCCAGTCCTCTCCTGATCCTCTCACTATCCTACCACTCACTCCACTACATTCGGTTCCATCATGTCAGAGAACAAAGTATTTCGCGTCCTCATTCTCCCCGGTGACCATGTCGGTCCTGAAATCATGGCCGAGGCCCTCAAAGTCCTCGACATAATCGAGGCAAGTCGTCCAGACATCCGCTTCGAACGAGACACAGGCATCGTCGGCGGATGCAGTATCGACAAACACGGCACGCCCGTCACAGACGCAGTCCTCGAAAAAGCACTAGCCAGCGACGCCGTTCTCTTCGGCAGCATCGGCGGTCCAGAATGGGCAGGCGTCGAACCAACTCCCGAGTCAGGACTCTTGAAGCTGCGTCAAAGTCTCGACGCTTTTGCCAATTTGCGTCCCTGCGAGATTCTCGTCCCGTCGCTAGTTAGTGCATCGCCTATCAAAGCTGAGCTTGTAGCTGGGACAAAGTTCATCGTTGTCAGAGAGAATTGCGGTGGTGCTTACTTTGGCAAGAAGGAGGAGAGTGAAGATGAAGCTTCTGATCTTTGGATCTACTCGCGTCCTGAGGTTGAGAGATTGGCTCGTGTGAGTGCAGCTGTTGCGAGGATCTTGCACGCGAGCAGTGAGAAGAAGAACGACGGTAGTAAGCCTGTTGTTTGGAGTGCCGACAAGGCCAACGTCCTTGCGAGCGGTCGTCTCTGGCGGCGTGCAACTACAAATATCTTCAACAAGGAACTCGCCGACATTGATCTCCGCCACCAACTCGCTGACAGTCTCGCCATGTTGATGGTTCTCGATCCCAAGCGCTTCAACAACAGCGTCATACACACAGACAACACATTCGGCGATGTCCTCTCCGACATTTCCGGCGGCATCACAGGCACTCTCGGTGTCCTTCCCAGCGCGAGTCTAGCTGGCGTTCCGGGTGAAGGATCCTGCAAGGGCATCTATGAGCCTGTTCATGGCAGTGCGCCTGATATCTCGGGCAAGAACCTCGCCAATCCCGTGGCGCAAATATTGAGTTTGGCGATGATGTTGCGCTACTCATTTTTGCTGGAGAAGGAGGCTGATGCGATTGAGCAGTCGGTTGCCAAGGTTCTGGATACCAAGGAAAGTGGTGGATTGGAGATTAGGACGAAGGATCTTGGGGGTAGTGCAAAGTGTAGTGAGGTTGGAGATGCGGTTTGTCAGGTGCTGAAAGATTTATTGAAGAATTAGCATAAGTTTCGACAGACGACCATGGAGCGATTGGAGACTTTAGAATAACTGCATTGTCATATTGAAAAGCGTAAATTTGAACCTGAATGATTGTGACTCGTGCGTGCTCGGCAGAACAGATCAAATGCCGAGGCACAGACCACGGCCCACGATACATAACAGACAATTTTGGGACCAAGATCCGTACACTTGACTCAACTCTGGGCCCTCAAATCGAAAGATTACAATTAAGACCAATATCTGTTGACAGACATACTCAAGTCACAGATAACTTGGATGGCTTCATCAAAGCTACCCCAACAGGAGACAGGACTTGCCAGACCTAAGAGACGCCGGATTGACCGGCAAAGACCTGACGTAACATATTCTCGCAAGCGTGCCATCGCAGCCTGTCGAATATGTCGCGTCAAGAAAATTAAGTGCAACAACGTCCGCCCAGTCTGTGGATCCTGTGTATCATCTCAGTCTACTTGTGTCTATGAAAGCTCCGGAGAGGATCACTCATCGTGCGTGGCCCTCTAACAACTTGACCTCGCTGACCAACGACTTTTAGTTTTGACCCTGCCAGTATTGCCATCCTCCAACGTCTGAACCAGGTCCTCGAGAGCGTTGGCGATATTCCAGGTATAATCAAGGCGAATGTTGAGACGGCCTTGAAAAATGCCGCAAGCCCAGCATCGCGCGTTGACGCGTTCTCGGATAGTCAGGGATTGAACGCTGATGATCTGACCGCTCCGACTGGGATATCAAGCGTCGAGTCTGTTCTTAATTGGCCTATCCTGGCGGGGATTGTTGATCCAGGCTATATTCTCCAAGCTCTATCGGATACACGAGCTGGTCTTGACCATGCTTCTTTATCCTGTGAAGCAGACACTGTTTCGGGAATCAACGCGGAAGTGAGGCCTTTCGTAGTGGACGAGAAAGAAATACCAAGGTTAGTGTGCCAATTCTTACAGCACGTTCACCCTGTGAACCCGATTCTTGACGTCAATGAGATCTACTCTCACAGCTTGCGCATTTCAGAAACCGGCATCAAATGGGATGGAGAGTCATGCATCGTGGTACGTGGAGTAAAGAGCACCCAAAATAGCTGGAATTCACTGACACACATATCGCAGCTCATCGCATGTGCTTTGGGATGCATGGCTAAACCTTACGATACCATGGTGACTTCACCGTCGGAAACATCAACCGCATCCTCCATCGAATCACAAGTTGAAGAGTTAGAAATGGCGAGTGCTTACTTTGAATTAGCTAGGCAAAGACTTGGCATGTTGGATCAAAGTCTCCTAGCTGCTCAGTGTCACTTCTTTGCCGGGGTATACTACATGTTCACTCTCGCTCCTCTACGCGCCTGGTCTCAGTTCGAGCATGCTGCCAACACTTTCTATATCTACTGGAAGTATCTGCCGCGACAAGACTCGCGACTGTGTCGAAGCTTTTACTGGAGTTGTCTCAAATCCCAAGTCGAGCTTGGTCTCGATCTGCAACTTCCTCAAAGTATTCTGAAGGATCTACATGATGCTGGGTCCGAGCTACCTACTCCACCTGAGATAAACGCGTGTCATTCTCGACAGACAAGGACCATATTTCCACCGCCGGGGGAAACCTCTGCCGAAGATCTTGATAGTGTGCAGGAGGAGAGTTGGTACTATTACCTTACTGAGATAGCGCTCAGGAGGTTTAATAATCGTGCATTTAGCTTATTGTATCGGGATGGGAAAGGATGGGGGACCTCGGAATCTCTCAGTATAGAATCACTTATCTCAGCTGTGTCACAGATCGAGGATCAGTTAAATAACTGGTAAACCTTGGCCATCTCTCGTGTCCCAGCACTATGCGTTGATGCTAATATGGAGCAGGGCTCAGACGATGCCTCTTATGGCTCAAATCACCATGGGTGCACTACCTACTAACAAACTAGCACTGCTGCTCTACGCTAGAGTCCTGGAACTCAAGTGTCTCATTTATCGGCCATTCCTATACCATGCAGCTCATTCCACCATGAGTGACAGAGAACAGGCTCACATTAGTCCCTTTGTTGACAAAGGCCTCTCCTGTCATTTTCTCGCCATTACCATTGGATACCTACACTATCGAAACCATATAACGTACTATCACTTCAGGTCGTCAACAGCGTCTGCTCTCTGCATCATGGCAGTCGTCATGTCTGGGAAAGTGCATACTGTTCATCAGATGGACTGGCGCGGCGATATTAAGACATTGATCAAAAAGATTCGGTATTGGGAGGACGAGGCTCCTACGGCTGGGCGATGTGCAGACGTCTTGGAAGCTGTTATGTCGTCTGTTGAACAGTCACTTCTATAAGAGCTGCAATTGAAAGGCCGTCGATGCAATATGGGAACCTATTGTTCAGTAATCAAAGAGGAAAGCGTTCAACTTTGTTACCCAGAGCCGCCTTGCTCTTCCCCATCCAAGAACCAACATACGAATCAACCTCCAGATTAGCCCATGGAGTCGATGCAAATCCTTTGTTAAACTTGAGACTTCCTTCTCCACTCCATTTCTCACTAAACTCAAACTGCATATCAACAACCACAAACTCTCTCAACGCAGGCTCAGCTGGGTCTGTACTGGGGATGACGCGCAAATTCAGCACCTTAGGCGGAGTCGCGTCTCCCACCGAATTACCTAGAATCACCTTTGGTGCAAACTCAAACTCAATCAGAGACCTTCCTGCAGGACGTTCCACGTTTCCCATCATGACTCTCGACCCAGCGGAAGGGTGAAAATTGACTTTTCTAAAGATCTTGGGATACCTAAAGATTTCCCTTCTAGCAAAGATGGCGCTATCGTTATCGAGAACGAGAACTATTGAGTAGTCGTATGTTTCGTTGTTATACTTGACACGCAGGAGATTGGCCATTTTAAGTCAACTGCCTGATATGATATATGTCCAGTCCCATCTACAGTGATATGGTGTAGTGCTCGGGCCAGTACATGACTCCGAGCCCGGGCCCGTGCGAATGCCGTTTCCAACATGTCCGGTAGTCCCCGGGACTTGATGCTCCACAGTAGTCTATCTTCTAGTACAAAACATGTCCGGTACTCCGCGGATCGACATTCCCCCCATTTAGACCAATAATGTTGATCAAAACCAGCCTCGGAAACAATGTGAAGGATCTTTCAATGGCTTGTTTCCTGAAAAGGCTTTGCCAAATTCATTACTTAAGGCCAGTAACTTACCGGTGTAACTCGGTCAGAACATACTTAGATTTCTAAGCTGTTTCTTTCACTACTCACGATATGATGAAAGCCTTTTCCTATGAAACTCCCACCGACGGTCTTCAGTTGAAAGACCTGTCTTTCCCGGAGCCCGATGATGAGAGCGTTCTCATCGAGGTCAAGGCCGCAGGAATATGCCACTCAGATTGTCACATCGTCAGTGGCCATGGAGACGACTACATCGCCAAAAAGCCAATCGTGCTCGGCCACGAAGTTGCGGGGCTGATTAAAAAGCTCGGTCGAAACGTTTCTGGCTTCAAGATCGGAGACGCTGTCACACTCGCGCTCCTGATGCATCCTGTCTCAGAGCGCATCAACGGCGCATACGTCGGGTTGAGCTTCGATGGCGGTTATGGTCAATATGTCGTCGCGCCACAAAAGATCCTCGTTAAGATACCTGATGGTATATCTTTCGCACAAGCTGCTGTTGCGACAGACGCTTTGGCGACTTCTTATCACGCTGTCGTCGGTGAAGCTGGCGCTAGGCCTGGATTGACGATGGGCATTGTTGGTCTGGGCGGACTGGGTATGCATGGTCTGCAATTTGCCGCCCTGAAAGAATCTACCGTGTATTGCTTCGATGTCAATGAGTACAAGTTTGTTCAAGCAAAAGCGTATGGGGCCAAGGACTGCTTTGCATCACTTGATGATGCAACTGATGCTGGCGTAGCATTTGACGTTATTGTTGACTTTGTCGGCCACTCTACAACCACTTCAGCTGCGATCAGGACTGTGAACCCAGGCGGTAGAGTCATAACTGTTGGCCTTGCGTCATCGGATGTCACGATTCCATCAAACACGGGTTCGGGGTACATCCTCAAAGGCCTCACTATCGTTGGATCCATTGGTGCGTCAATGCAGGACCTCAAGGATGTTCTTGCGCTTTTGGCTGAGGGTAAAATTAAGCCCGAGCTTACAGAGGTTGCTTTTGAGGAAATACCAGAGACTATTAAGCAGCTGGCAGAGGGAACTGTGGCTGGTCGAGTTTGGACGGACCCAAGCAAGACACTGTTTCAATAGTCTAGCTTAGCGCAGTTAACTAGCTTCGACAGCATGAGATAAGAGCTCGGCGAGACTTACCGGCTTATTGCAATGACAGCGCACTTTTTGGGTTCAGCTGCGCCACAATTCAATAGCCCTACAAGTTCAATGGAACTGTCCCACAAATTGAGTCTAGTGACCGCGCTACACTTAGTAACCATTCACGAGGGCGGAGAATTCAGGAGTCACAAAGGGAGAATCAAGATAAGGCATGCAAAATGAAGGTCTATTAATAGCTCGACTAGAAGGTCATTATTCTAAAAGGCTCCCGGAAGAAGAAGAGGTTGAAGGAGATGCTAACATCTAGAGAAGGGCCGCAAAGAGAGCAGCGAAGAGGGTAGCAGCTCCAACGACCTGCTTGCCGGCACCGTTGACGATGGCGGGGACAGTGCCAGTGGGCTTGGGGCTGCTGCCAGTGGCAGTGGCAACGTGGCAGTCAGCACCGTTGCAGGGAACACCGGTCTCCTCAGAACCAGTGGGCTTGGCGGGGCAGCTGGGACCGCTGCACTGAGGAACAAGGGTGACGACCTTGGTGCTGGGGCAGCTGGGGCCAGAGCACTGAGGAGCAGGAGGAGCAGGCTTGGGGCAGTGAGGGCCAGAGCAGTGAGCGGTACCGTTGGTCCAGGTGCCGTTGGTAACGGGGTGAGTGTAACCGCCGTGGGTAGGGACCTTGACAACGGGGCAGTGAGGGCCAGAGCAGACAGGGACGAGCTCAGCCTTGCAGTTGTTGGGGGTACCCCAGCTGTTCTCCCAAGGCTTGTAGATGACGGTCTCCTCCTTGCAGCCGCAGTCAGCAGCGACAAAGAAGGTCTCGTAGTTCCACCAGTCGTGGCACTCCTGGGTCTTGTAGACGATCTCGCCGGCACAGCTTCCACCGGAGCAGAACTTGGGGACGTACTGCTTGCCGCCCTGGCAAGAGCACTCCTCGGTGATGTAGACCCACTCGTTGTCGCAGTCGCTGCCGTTGACCTCGATGAAGATGAAGACGGTGCGGTCAGAGCCCTGGCTGTAGCACTTTCCGTCGACGCAGATCTGGACGGCGGTGACGGTAGCGGTGGTGGTGGTCTCAGCACCAGTGATGGCGGTGGTGAAGGTGGTGGTGATGGTGGTCTCGTCGGTGACGGTCTGGGTGACGGAGTCAGTGACGGTGGCACCGGCGCCGATGGCAGAGGCGTAGACGGTCAGAAGACGGCCGGCGGGAACAGCTTGACGGGCGCGGAGACGGTTGAGGCGGCCATCACCACCACAGAAGTTGTCCTTGTCACCGGGGCACTCGATGTCACACTGGTCGATATCAACGCGGCTGGTGTTGTCGGCGTCGATCTCATCACCACAGTAGCAAGCACTAGAAAGGTCAGTAAGATGTATGGTAGTAGATTGGATGGAGGAAACTCACGTATCGTAAACACCGAAGTAGGCACGGCCAGTGCAGAGAGAAGCACAACGCTCAAGATCCATCTGAGCGTTGGTCTCAGCAAGCTCGAAGGTGGGGAAACCAGCGGATGAACCGACACAGCCGAAGAGGGTGAAGACACCGATAGAACCGGGGAAGCCAGCGGGGGAGGTAGCAGAGGCAGAAGCAGAAGCCTCGGTGCCAGTGGCAGTACCAGTCTCAGTACCAGTAGGGAAGACGGTCTCGCCCTCAGAGTTGGTAGTGGCACCCTCGGAGTTGGTACCGGTAGCAATAGCAGAGCCAGTCTCAGTACCAGTAGGGAAGACGGTCTCACCCTCAGAGTTGGTGGTGGCGCCAGCGCTGTTGGTCTCGATGGCAGTCTCGGATCCGGTAGGGATGACGGTCTCGCCCTCGGAGTTGGTAGTAGCACCCTCAGAGTTTGTACCAGTAGCGATAGCAGAGCCAGTCTCGGTGCCAGTGGGGATCACAGTCTCACCCTCAGAGTTGGTGGTAGCACCCTCGGAGTTGGTGCCAGTAGCGACCTCGGTGCCGGTCTCAGTTCCAGTCTCGGCAGCAGTCTCAGTAGCAGAGCCAGTGGGAAGACCAGTAGAGCCACCGTCAGTGGCAGCAGCGACAGCGAGGTTGGAAACATCGAGCTGGACGGGCTCAGAACCGCAGGACTGGAGGAACTGGATATCGGGCTTGTCGGAGTTGAGGGTAGTGGGGTTGCTGGCCTGACCAACGGAAGCGCCGTTGGTGTCGGCGAGGGGCTCAGAGTAGATGGTCTCGCCGTCGAGCTTGACGTCGAGAGTGCAGCCCTCGAAAGCACGCTTGCGGGACTCAACTACAGCGCTGACGGCGATCTCGAAGCGGATCTGGATCTGGCTGCCAGTCTCGAGTTCAGTGATCTCGGGAGAGGAAGTGAACTCAGCAATACCGTTGGCAGCAGCGGCCATGCGACTAAGCTCTTATCAGATAACTGTACCGTAGTAAAGTCTTGGGGTATAACTTACACAGCAGGCTGGCCATTGGCACCAGTGACGAGGCTGGTTCCCTGACCAAGCTGGGCGTCGCTAAGATCGACAGACTGAGAAGCAGCAGGGCTGGTGGTGGAGCTAGGAGAAGCACCGCTGGTGGTGTCGATGTTGGAGGGGAGGGTAGTGCTAGACTCAAGAGCAGAAGTGCTACTGTTGGTGAAACGCTGGGCGAAAGCACCCGAGGCAACAGCCACGAGAAGACCTGAAGAGAGACGCATAGTGAAACGAGTGACTATGGTTAAAGAATGACTAAAGAACGAATGAATGAATGAGTGAGTGATGATGAGAAAACAAAAACAGAAAACGTCAAGATTGATGAGTATATATAGATAATGACCATTGGGGGGGATCCATTGTATACGACAATGGCATTTGGTGTTTTGTTTGGGTTAGTGGTGACAGTCTAGTCTAGAACTGCGTACCTTGCATTAGAGCATTCCTCTTCGGTTGGTTCACCGAGCATCCAATAGTAGCGACTAGTAGGTTAAGACATCTTCAGTGCCGATGTTCCGCCTATCACTGATCTCCCGCAGAGCAAAACATCCATAAAAAGCGTTCCTGGATCCAGGCTATTGGAATTCCGAAGTATGCAAGGGAATGTCATTGAATAACGGGCACGGGTGGCGCTAACGTTTGTAGCGTTGCCGTTCGACCACGAGCCCCTGGTCTACTCCCGATTGAGTGGCTAGAGTGGATGGATGATTGTCACGTTTAATCTGGTAAAATTCAACTGTGGAATGCAACTATTGAGGGTTAGTCTGCATCTGTCACAAATGTTTCGCCCCAAAGCTTGACTAAAAGCTTGATCTGATCCATAAAGTGGATCGATGGTTGCAAAGGGAGGCTCAGCTACGCCATGTTCGGGGCTTTTGCTTGGCATGTCATTTCATTATCCGCAAGAGATTGAGGCATTTAGTGTGAGTAAACAATTTTATTGTTGTGTGGGTTCAATGAATGACTCAAAATACGTTCCCGGCGATTTGTTGTTTTTCTGCCATGGAGCTTCTGCTGCGGTTTGCTCCTTGAGTAACATCGATCGATTGTGGACCAGCCTGCCCAGAAAATGTTGATGAATCATGACTGAGACTTCCAAATGCTTCGTGTAACTGCGGCTATCTGACCGCGGCCGTTCCAGATCGGGTAGAAACCGACCATGATGAGAGTCCACCAGAGCCAGATCAGAGACACGACGATCCATGCAGTGAATAGCTGTAGATAAAAATTAGAAACATAGTAAATGAGAGACAGTAAAGGGGAAATGAAAGACTGCAGGGTAGGAGATGAGAATAAATTACCTGTTTACTGAAGATGAATTTCGCTGCGTAGATTGGCAGTGGCCACAATACCCAGTGCCCAAGAAACGTAGCAACAGCCCAATAAAGAGCATATTTAGTCCATCGGCGTTGATTATTTTCGTCAAACATTTCATTTGATGCCGTCTCAGTTGTCGTTACCTGTCCAGTGTTTTTACCTCGAGAATTATCCGATTCACTAGAGCTTCCATCTGGCTCAACAGCCAACCTCTGTTCCTTGAACTGACTCCAGTCATAATTATCAGGCCGTACATACGTAATTACAACGCTGTACAGCAACGGACTGAATAAAGATGCAACGGTGCCATACATACAGGGTAGGGTCCCACCCGTAGAAGCGACCGTTACTTCTCCGGAAAAGGCATATGCGGAGCCGAGCCAGACTCCAAGGCCCGTTGCCATTCCCAGGAATGCGGAGCTAATAGCGGCGACCTTAGTCTGTTTGCGCCAAATTATGGTGAAGATGAGCGGAATTACGCCGGGACACGTTAGAATTCCTGATAAACGGTTAGTAAACAATTTCAATTGAGTTTACGCGACGGGAGGTCTTGCCGAGCATGTAGAGCGTCCAGCCCATGTCGACTCCGATGTAATGGAACATTGCTGTAAAGGCAGCTGCTGCGACGCCAAAGAATACAACGCCGATGTGGCCCCATCGAATTACTTGTTTGTTGGAAGCTTCTTGGTTGAAGTAGACGCGGTATATGTCAAAGGTGAGGATGGAAGAGACGGCGAGGATTTGTGCTGACAGAGTTGAAGTGACGGCCATGAACGTCATTAGTAGAACTGCGACGGCACCTCCTTTGCCTGCGACAGCGACAGCGACATAAGGTAGAGCAAGACCGTTGGTAACCTCAGCGCCTGTCATAAGCTATCGTCGCGTCAACTCAACGTCTCCAATCACGGTAGAGGGATCATTGCTATGCTTACTCTTGGATACGTTGGAAAGATTGGGAGCGCTTCAAGCCCCAGCGAAGCCATCCCCACAATGGTACCGAGCGACCACGGGATGCTGAAGTAAGAGATACCTCCCAAGACATAACCTGGTACGACGGCGCTCGGCGAAGCAGCGAATGCTTTGAGGAAATATCCTGTGTCCATCTGATCACGTTAGACACTGCTACGGCCACGGCAGAAGGGATCACATACGACGACGGCCCCGAAATTCGAGGTTAGGAGGATGATGGCAAAGTATATGCCCTGTTGAGAAGTCATGGTGAGCAGCGAACCCTCATAGTTACCTTCAACTACGTGGTTCGACTGAGCGGCGACGACGAGATCATACAGGCGTCCGATTGAGCCGACCGATTCCGATGTTATGACTTTGGCCGTCAACCAACAGCTCAAAATGAGAATAGCAAAGGTATGGATGTAGTCGGTGAGGAAACTAAACAAGAGTTAGCAGCTCCATTTACCGCGATACGCAGGGTTGTTACGTTGCTTTGATGCCACCGACAAGCGTGTAGAGGACGACACCAAGAGGAAGCAAGAAAGTTGGTGCCATGATGTGCATTCCTGTCCTGCGAAATGTCAGTGGTGAACCTAGCACAAGAAGTAAAGGGTCCTACAAGAAGGATATGGCCGCCGATGCGCCCAGGATCATGTTGATCGTATTGAGAAGATTGTTCACGATGGCCAAGAACGTGAAGCTTAGATGCGCGACAGTCCCTACACAGTTCAGTATGACAGTCACGTGTCCTAGAAGAGCTAAGATAGCGACTCACCGTATCTTATGCGAATGACTTCGAGAATAGTATGTGCTTCAGGAACACGACCCTTGCAAACAGTTCCCAAGTAGCCAAAGAAGACGATAACAGTCGAGCAACCAGCGCCGTACCAGAATGCACCGCTGATACCGTAGCTGTAGGTTACCAGGACGCAACTCAATAGGGCGGTACTCCATAGCCATGACTATAGTACTGTCAGTATATTTACCGTTCGACAGAGAGCAAGGTTGGTGTACCGAGACTACGGCCGATGCGACCAGGCCGGTTCGTACTGTCCTATTGGCAACCATGAAACTGCAATATTAGCGTTAGTATGTGTGAGCTCAACAGGGTACCCAAGGTGCCTACGTTTCCACTTTGGAGTTGTCTTCATTCAAGGTCTTTTTCAAAATCGCGGTCAAGCCCATCATGCCTAGGTAGTCATAGTTAGCCCTCTTTACTTCTGGTTCCGACATAAGCGCAAATCTCACCAAAGGCAAATGCCAATCCAGCAGCGACCACGACGCCATATCCGACCGATTGGGGTAAGGGTGAGGGGACTACAGAAGGTTCGTCAGAGCGATAGGTGAGATCCATTCTGGCGGTTAGGGTCGAGACATGTAGTTCGGCTTCTTGGGAATCTTCAGTCTGGATGTGAAGGACCTTTTATGCAAATTCAACTCTGGCTCAACATGGTCAATTGCTCAAGATCAGCGGCGATGGCGAAATCGCACGCTTGTGCAACTAATATGTGAAGCTGGAGGGGGGTGACGTTACACTATCTCCAGGTGTTGTCCCTACGAGTAATCCGCAGCATAAGAGATATCGAACTTATCGATCAAGGATATAAGGCTAGTCAGCCGTTGTATGCTTCAAGGGATTTGACTGGTCGATATCTTGCCCCGGAATTGAATCGGAACCCGCATTGACAGGGTTCGCGTCCGGACTTCCACATTCGGTTTAACGTCGATCACCTCATCTACATTGATTATGTTAAACAGATTGAATTCTGTCAGGTCCGCATGTCTGAAGCCTCGATCTTAGATGAGACATCAATTAACGAAGCTGAAGCCACGTATTGAACTCCACTTGCGATGCGATGCGAGACGAACATGCTTCTAATTCGTGTAAGACCTGTCGACAGAGGCGGGTCAAGTGCGACAGACTGCTTCCCAGATGTCAACGCTGTGCTTCCTCACTACTACCATGCTCAGGATATGAAAGGAAGAAAAAGGTTATTTGGACCAACAGTATGGCTTCTAGAGGAAAGATGAAGGGAAAAGCTACTTTTGAGACGGTCGAAGATCATGCTCGTGCAAATATAGCTGTCACTGAGCTCTTCGCAAGTTCCCTAAGCGAATCGTATTTAATAGAGCCAGGTCTACAAGACATATCCAGAAGCTGTCGAGGTTACATACGATACTGTAAGTCACCTGAGAGCATTTTCGCTCAGCACTCACTTACAATATTGCCAGTTCATCAAGAGCTGTCCAAAGAGTGTGTCGTGTATAACGACTCATCCTTCAATCCCTTTCTTTCCCTTATGCCGTTGATGCCATTCAGTCAGGCATTAACCCATCTAATGATCTCCATCTCGGCCTTCCACATAGCGCATCGACTTGATATCAGTCAAGCCCAGCTACAGCCAGATCATAGTGAGGTAGTGCGTATAGCACTCCTCAACAAACAAAAGGCGTTAAGGTTTCTCAAGAATGAGATAAAAGTCCAGCCCGAGATGAATAGCGATGCACTAATTGCTGCGGTTCTACTGTTCGTCAATCTGGACGTTGTTGAGTTTGGTGGGCGAGGCTGGAAGTATCACCTGCAGGGAGCTGAAGAGCTCATCAGAATTCGGAAAGGGCTTGTGATAGATGATTCAGAAAAGTGGCTGCAGTATTTTGACACAGCATGTATAACGTAAGGACCCTGCCGCCAATGATGGGGATTGCCTGACTGAAAGTTCCAGGTTCGGTATACTCGGCAGTACCCTCATTCCATCAGGTTCACTACGTGTCGAACCAATGCCTTTGGGCTCAGCCTTGCTAGACACCCTTCGGCGATCCGAGCAACAGACGTGGATTGGTTGTCCGGCAGATCTTCTATCTCTGCTACATATTATGAACACACTACGTGCTGTATCAGATCATTCGAGCCACGCGGACCAAACCGTAACTAGAATTCTCGATGGCTTGGGCAATTTCTCGCCGGGTTCCTAGGCGCAAGACTTTCCAGATTCTCAGCATCATGTATCAAGATATCATCTCGCCCGGGCATACAAAGCGGCGGCCAGCATCTACGCCTATCATATCATCGAGGAGACACTTGGCCAGCCACCGTTTCTTGAACTGGATGTTTCTAAAATCACAGATCTTGGGATATCTCACATGTCTCAGATACCAGCAAACGACTTCCATATCAAAAGTCTGGTATGGCCTGCTTTTATTCTGGGCGCTGAAGCTCAAGACTTGCGTACAAGGGAAGAAGTCAAGAACATTATGCACGATATTTGGGTATCCTCATGCTGCTATAATGTTCGGACTGCTCTAGGGATGCTTGAAAGAATTTGGGAGCGGGGCCAAGATAACGACGATGGGCAGAGTTGGTTGAAATTTATCTGGGGGCAAGACGAAAGCTGGTTGTTTCTCTGAGATGACTATGGATGACGGCGGCCTATAAGGTTAAGCTTTAGGCTGTGAACACAGATAAAATGGCACTAATATGTTAGCCAAGGTCAAGTTTCGACAATCACAGTGCGTTTCGAGGTATCATTTTGGCCAAAAATAATTCTTTTATAATAGGTCCATTTCAGATCCCATAACTCCTTCATGCATTGGTCCTCAACGCCAGGCTACCCCTCTAACTCTAGTTCCTCCATCTCGAGCTATCCCCTAGTTGACCGAAGCCTGGCTAAGGTTCTGGATGATGTTGCCACCATCAAAGAGACCGTTAGCGGCCTTGGCGCGGCAAAGATCCTTTCCACGCTCAATGACGTTGGCGTCACACTCCAAGTTTGCCTGAGCGACGCAGCTAAGTCGGCCACCACCTGTGACTATTGTTAGCGACATACTATACAGTGTCGTTGAACTCTGTTACTTACAGTTGTTACCGCCGGGAACACAGCGACCGGCTTGGCCATTGGAAGCAGTGCAAGCGTCCTGCTTCAAGCTGGTGTTGGCGACACAGCATTCGCCGCTGGGAACAGGTCGGCCGCCGTTCTGACCATTCTGGCGGGTAATCAGAACAGCACTGCGAGGAGCGTTACGAACACCCTCAGTGTCGACGATGCCGGCGGAAGCAACGGCAGCGAGGCCGAGAACAATAGCGGTGATGGAGAACTGCATTTTGGATGATTGAAGAGAGGGGGGTTTTGTTGGTTTCTGGGCGATTGATTGTGATGAAGAAGAAATAGAATGTGAAATGGATTAACCGACCAGCGGAAAAGAATTGAAAAGTAGTGATTAGATGAGATTGTTGAGTGAGTACTGAAGATCCAAAGACCGACGACCCGAAGCTTGGGATTTATACTTTTCTCATGAAGCAAAACACCTCCTGCGATGCCTCGTTTGTGCCTCGTTTAGCGCTGTCATCCAAAACATGTGCGGCGCAGTATCCCCTTGCCAAGATGTCGTCTCAAGACTCTGACTACGGCAGACCGCATATTGTCGTGAGGCTGGGGAGCGTCTGCTGAGATTGGATGAGACGAACAACGCCTGGTGTTCAGGTCAAGACCAATGAAACGGTCGCAAACAGTGAAACAGGTTACATCCATCTCTCGCTACCCCTGGTCTGAGCCCGGTGGTAGCCGCTTTGGGGTTAATCCCGACACTTTGCTTCCTCCGACGTCAGAGAAGTCATAGCTGGCTATATCCACTAACCCGTTTTGAGCATGACGACAGGGGCCAGCGTTTGTCAAAACGGGTAAGGAGCTAGATCTCCAGACAGATCTGAAGTATCTCCCTGTAAGACCAAGAATTCTGGCTATTCTCTTGTTTTTAACCGCTTTGCATAATGTTTCCAACCCAGCTATTATTAAACAATTCCTTACTCGATTACAGGAAGTCGTTCAGGTCCAGACCTGACACAAGCTTGCTCAGGTCTTGCGTATATAGGCGTAGGTTATAGGGAGGCCTGAGTTCGCAACCACATCCCCAGAAAGGATATTTATAGCCAAGATAGTCGATAATGCGGACAATTGAAGTAACATTATCATAATACCAAAACGTCCTTTCCGGCTTTGCCATTGGCAGATTCAGCGTACCCATTTTACTCATGAAGACTTCCCGGAGTCTCCAAGAGCATAAGGGACAACAACCAACGCGTCCTGCTTCCAGATCGTCTTTCAAGTCATAGATCTCGGAAATCAAGTTTTCAATGATTTGGCAACGCTGGTTGTTGATCGCTTCTGATTCGGATTAGTCATGGTATCTTTCTCGCACATTGAAACGACGTACCGAAGATTTTAGCTGGTATGGGCAGAGTAGTCTCCACGAGTGCATTTGTGCTGAGTACTGCGGACACAGTCAAGTCCCTGAACCGTGCATGGTCTTGGACTATCCAGGCCATGAATAGACCAATCATTGCCTCGTCGTCAAACGGCTTCACCCTGCGAGGCAGGGGAGGTAAGCCACACCTCTGGGGTCTAGCAAATCTAGCACACCGGCGGAACCAGAAGGTCGAATCGAATAGTTCTCCCAGATCTTCATAGACGAGTGCCAGTTCTGGAAGAATGTTCGAACAACCTCGAGGCAGTCATAATAGTCGGCTATCATTCCGATCTGCGCTATGACTTCCAGACTTGGTCGTTTGGGAACGCTGGAGTGATGACCATGTATGATATCAAGAATAATAAGGAGAGCTTCGGCATCCCACTCTGATGTTTTGATCTCAAAGAGTCCTTGTTCATTTGGTTCTGACTCTTTGAATTGGCCCTGGATCATTCTTCGGAAGACTGGTGACGCAAGGCAGAGATGTTTAGCAGAGACGCGGAATACAACCTGATTTGGATCCCCGTTCTCCAAGCATGTCTGGAGAGACCTCATCTCGTCGTTCACGTCTGATCGCCTCGCCGATTCATCGTCGTCTAGTTCAAGGTATATGGGATACCCGACCCAGTCTATGCTTCCCGCTGATGCACGCTTATCAATTGACAATTGATACGAATGCGAGTTTGGCTTTTGAAGGATTAGTAGGGCGTCTGCCTGAGGATCAAGTTCGAGAAGTGACGCCTTCATGATGACTGCCTGCTTGAAAATAGTACCGTGTGGATGAGAGCTGTGGATGAGAGCTGTGCAAATAAAATGCTGGATGCTGAGACAAACAGCCTTTTAATCACTATAGGATTGTAAACAAAGCATCGAGGGAGGCTTTGAGCCACAAAAAACATATGAGAAATATAAACACATTTTACTTCTGGCCTTGCTGGCATAGAACGCCTCCCTACATCGATAATTAATTAAATACAGCTCTTTTCAAGATACTACCGGGTAAGGACCTTCGTTGGCTAATAGTGGCGCTATGCTCATTCTGTAATGACGTGCAGGGGTAAAAATCTCCATCTTGTTAGTGGCAGAGTAGAGTAGGAAAAGATGCCTGAGGCAGTCATAACAGCAGAGCAGCATCTTCCAAGACTTGTCCACTCGCAAGCTAGTATCAATCTAGAATTAGCATACTCTGTCCAACGATTATCAATGCTATTTTATGGATCTAGCGGCTCACAAGATGGGACAGCCTCGGCTGTGAAATTGTTTAAATAGCCCATGTTCCTTCATCAGAAGGGGAATTGATAACGGTCACCCTTGAACAATCACAAGTCATCTTCATCACTGCCAGAACGCGTCGCGTGTCATATTTAGCCGTCAATTAGCCGAATTCCTTCACCATGTCTACGCGTACCTCGCCAGTGAAAATCACCGAATACGCGCGACCGCGCGGCATCACCGCCCTCGTCTTTGGCGGCGCCGTATTCTCTTATTTATGCTTAGCTGGCGTCACCTTGATATCCGAAGACAACGCGATCTGGCAAACTCTCGACAATATCTCGCCGGATGGCGCAGACACGTTTCGCTGGATTGTCAAGACAGGTGTTCCGCCACTTATCGTGATACACTCCATTGAGGCTGTCGCATTTGACCGCACAATATTAATGCATAATGGCGTTCCGAGATGGGGATTGTTATGGTGGAAATGGGTTCTGAGCTGCTGGATTGAGGGGATTGGATGTTGGCAGCGCTTTGCTTCTGTTGTCAACGCCAAGAAGGCGGCGGCAAAGTAACGTATAAGAAGAGGGGATTATGGGTCTCAGACATTGAACGCGTCGCTGGTGCGAGAACTACGTAATGGATGCGTTGCGAATGTTATTGAATGATGGTTGGGACGCGCTGGAGGTCAAAGTTTCTTATCGCCACTCAAACCGTATAGTGGCATGATCTTATAAATTCTGCAAGGTCAATGACAGCTTGACAGGCATCTAGAAGCTGGTCGAGGACCAAGATGTACTTTCACGACGTCAAGCTCGATTAAATAATCACGTGCAATTGTTCATGTTCATTTCTTGATAACATGTAAATTAAGACGCTATGGAACTGGTAGTGTTGTGAACACGAAACCTAAACTTCAACACAATAGTCCGCTAAATCAAGATCGAAACAGCAGTAACCTCTGGCTGGAGAACAGGATACTCAATAGACCCAGGAGTCTGTATCGCAGAAATGTACTCAAATGCCAGACCCGCATTCTTAAGCCGACTGTAGAAAATTTCAGCTGCATCCTTGATAGCCTCCGAGTTCAGCTCCTTGTTTTCAGTAATGGTGCGGTCCTTGTTAACGTTGTACAGAGACTTGGCATAAGTGATAAGGTTATATCGGTCCTCGACCTTGAAACTCAACAGCTCGGGAAGTTGCGCAGCGAGAAGCCAGTCCTTCCACTTGGCGTCCTTGAGGCCAATGGGGAGAGCATCGGTGAGGTGCTGCTCGGTGTAGCCTTGGAGATCGCCGAGGGTCTTGGGCAGAGGGGTACAGAGAGCGGGGGGCTTGGAGGGGACGAAGCTGTAGTAGTAGTCTTGGAGATAGTTGACAGCCGTGTGCTGAGGTGATGCAGTGTGAATGCACATGGTTACAGCGTCGATGAGCTGATCGACGGTCTTGATGGTAGGGAAAGATGGAATCTGGCCACTGGTCTGAATCTCCTTACACCAGTCCGCGATACAAGCCTCCTTAGCAACGACATCATCCGAAGTATACTTCGTCTCAAGAACAGACTTGACAAACTCCCTGATAATACCCCAGAGAAGATACATATCAGTAGCGTAGGGATAATTGCGGTACTTATCACCCGTCTCGCCCTCAATGTCCAAGCCTCGCTTCTTGAGATCGTTGGGAATGTACTTATCCTGGAAGTTGAAGTTCTTGTACGACCAGTTCACCAGTCCGAAAGCGCCGACCTTGGGATCAGGCTTAGGTCCAGAGGCGAAACCGGAGATACGAGCGATGACGAGGGGGACGAGAAGTTTGCGCGCAGCGTCGTTGAGAGCAAGGGTTCGGAACCAATGTGGGCTGAGGATCTCGTAGATTATGTGACGCTCTGGAATGGTTCGGTTTGTGGCGACGATGATGGCCTCTTCGACCATGTGCGTGTCGACGAGATGGGTGGCGACCTCGTGTCGTGCCCAGTCAGCGGTTTGGGCAACGGTCTTGGCGTATCTCCAAGGCCAGTCGTCCTTCTCGGCGATCTTGCCCTTATCATCGGGGTTCAATCTCTGGTTGAAGATGGTGATAGAGTTATCGAGAGTGCCCTTGTAGTCAAGAGTGATGGCCAAGGGGTGAAGGCGGCCGTCCTCGTGGAGCTGGAAGACAACGACTGAGGCGGCAGCATATCGATAGCTGGGCTGACCGTTGGGATCAGGGTTCGGGATGGTGTTTTTGAACTCCTCATCGTTCCTGACACCAGTGGCCTCGCGGAAGTAAGAATAATCCTGTATCAAGATATCCTTGCCCTCCTCGAGCAGCTTCTTCACCGCGTCGAGACCTTGCTTCTCTGCCTCGGCAATGTAAGCCTTGATCTTCTCAGCAGGAGCAGTCTCGATGGTCGATGGGTTTACGCCACTGAAGTGCTGTTGCGCAAACTTGGCATCGGAGTACCAATCATCGTGCTCGCCCATGTTTCGACCCTTCATAATGTCTGCGTTCTGACTTTGCTTGACGCCATTGACAACAGCACCATTGGGCTTCGCGGTCTGGTCAGCATCAGAGTCGGCCTTTGGCTGGTTATCCTTGCTGTACTTCTCAACGTCGGCAAGAGTTGGTCCGATATAGGGACCATCTGTCGATGAGAGTTCCTCGGGAATAATGAATGAGACCATGCGAGCAAGCTTTTGGACGAAGCCAACCTCTGTCATGTTAAAGATCAGTCCGACGCCGTCTTTTCTGGGTCCTCCATCTGCACTTTGTTGCTCATCCTTAGGAAGGGTGTCGGTTTTCAGATGAGGGGGATAGGCATCACTGGGATCACTCCATTGGTAGGTTTCCTGCTTGACAGCGAGATCACGCTTGACGGGGAAGATGGGCTCAAAGCCTTGAGTGTCGAAATGAGAGGCGGCACTAGTCAACATCAGTCAGCGACTATCAAGACAGGAACGTGTTGCTTACGCTTCTTCGAGAATCTTGTATAGCTCCGTCAAAGCTAAGCGAGTGCCAAAATAGGTACCAGTCTGAAGACCCTTGCGGGCAACAAGCTTGCCATCGAGAGCGCCAGTCTTGTCAGTGTTGAGGACGATACCCTGTCTGAGAAGCTCATTCAGGAAGACGCCCTTGTCCCAGACCTCGAGAGGATCGTCCTCAACAGCATAGTTGACCTTGGAGTTGAGAATCTCATCCAAGGTCAACTGAGGAGGACGAGGTGCAAGAGGAGGTGCTGCTGCCATGGTGGAAGATGTGCTTGCTTAGTAAAGAGGAAAATGGAATGATGAGAGGATTGAACGATAGATGGATGTGGAAAGTGAATAGAGATTTCTGTTGATGCCCCGCCAACGACTCTATATATATATTTTACCTTTCCATCTCGCTCAGTTCACGAAGATGGTAACTCTTCTCATCAGCGTGGCTCATAGCCCACGATTACCCCTCAACCAACATCGTCTTGGCGGTTAAAACGAATAGTCTAGATCAGTAAGCAGCATGCTGGTCAACACGAGTCTAGAATGTGCCATGTTTCGGATAAGGACCTCAGCTCGCCACAAGAACAGAGCTATGCCTTTCAGCCAGCCACGGACTCATAGCTACATCTCAACAAAACATCAGGGTTCGTGAAGGAACACAGCCGGGGGTTAGTTAGCTTCGGCAAACGAACAGATGGCCCCAGACCACGCGGCCCGAGCCCGTCTCGAACTAGCAACATAAGCGCCCAGGGCCATTCGCCTTACCAGGCACCAATGCCGAGACGACAATACCTGCTCAAACTATTAACTGCAGTAAAACAGGTTCTAGCTCTGAGCGGGTAAGCCGATGCATTGAAAGTGCCAATCTGAGTAAGCGTTGAATTATGGACCCAGCTGAACGCTCTCACAGGGGAACGATGGCAACTGCGCAAATGAGCGGTGAGCATTTGGTCATCACTGAACATACGCTTGGAACCAGATCTAGGCTCTGCTATGGCGCAAGCGATCTCAATTGTTTCAGTTGATCCTACTAGTTCTGATGTTATCGTCTGTAAAACGCTAGACCATTCTATTGTGGCTGGCTAGTAGCACCAGAATTGGCGTTAACTAGTGCGGCTCCAAGTCTCTGAGATGGCTAGAATAGGCTACGTGGCCTGTGTGCTAGGAACAAAACGGCGGGACCCGCAACTGCATGGACTATTTGGTCTAAACGTACGTTCTATGCGTCGTTTTACGCAAGGTTGGTCGTGCAACCCAATCACGGCTCAGGAAAAGGTGCTGACGTTCAAGCTAGGTATGTGTGTCTTGAATTTCGTCACCAAGCCACGTTATTATCGCAATGGCGATAAAACCATCCCTGCGCGCATCAATCCAATATTCTGGATTTGTTTCTTCCGCTTCGCCAAGTTGGCTTCTTGGAGTCAGGTGCTCTAAAGACCCCTGCATGCAGCAAATCGGGTTGCATGTCAGCCTCACCACCATACAGTAATTCCAATGGAGTCCCTGGACTTGTTAGGCAGCCAAATTCTTGATCAAGACTCCGCATAGAGCTGAAAATCGAACCAGTCCTGTATACGAATATTACGTGTATGTGCCATTGGAGTGGTAAGATTCTTGTTGACTAGCGTGAATAATCCCTGATGATATCAGTAGCGCAATATGAGACAATTCGAGGATGTGCTGCACGAGGACTCAGCCTCTCCTGTCAGCATGAGTAATCTTGACATCGCTATGGCTAGCTGAAATGCAAGCTGATAGAAGTTTGGTGATAGAAATAAGTCTGGAACATCATTCTTACTCCCTGTCTCGACTACGGGATTACTAGTGGTGGATCATAGACACCGGAACGCCTCGCTCGACTTGGCGGCGGCCGCTCTAGAACAACGTCCCGACTTTTGCGATTATTCTGTTGAATTGCGAGCTGAAAGTTGGCAGATACGAGTGAGAGTCAGTAGTCAAGTCTCTCGCACTCAGTACCTCGGCGCCATCTTCATCTTATCCTCAAATATCTGCTCTTCTCGCATTGATCTCACTCCCAGTCAGTTTCCCTATCATCTCAACCTGCTTACAAACTACCTTCACAATGTCCTCTCAAGTCATTTATCCAGCCACTGGTGTGACCAGCACGCCAGACCAGACATCTAAGCCTGCCCCAAATGTTTCATCAACTGAGACTCAACAGCCAAAGGACCAGCTCCCTCAGGACTTGGTAAATGCTATGCAAGCAATCTTTGGCAAGCACCCTGGCTACCGAACAAGTAAGTCTCTCGAGATAGTAGACGATGATTTAAAGCTGACGATATGAACTCGCAGCCCATGCCAAAGGCCTTCTCGTCGAGGGCACCTTTACACCAACAGAAGAGGCCAAGACGCTCTCCACAGCTGCCCACTTCAACAACCCTTCCACCAAGGTGATCGCACGGTTCTCTGTTGGCGGCGGTCTTCCTCATGTTGCAGACGTTGCAGATGGTGCTACACCCAAGGGCGTTGCCATCCGCTTCCAGATTGACGAGAACACTCACACTGATCTCATCAGCCACTCATTCAATGGATTCGCAACCCGCAACGGCGAAGACTTCTTGACCTTCCTCAAGCTGTTCGGCGCTGATGGGTTCACCGATGCGCAGCTCAAGAAGGCCAAGGCTGGCGGCGGAGACTACTCCAAGGAGCAGAAGGCTTATGACCAAGCTCACGCTGCTTTTTTGTCTTTCCTTGGAAACCCCGAGCACAAGTCTGCTGCTGTCTTTGTGACCTCTGAGAAGCCTAACCCTCATAACTACGGCACTATCACATATTACGAGCCCAACACTCATGTTTTCACCAACAGAGACGGCAAAGTCACAAACGTCCGCTATCGTCTTGACCCCGCTGATGGAGAGCACCTCTACCCCAACAAGACTCCTGAGGATAAGGAAGTGCTTGCGAAGCTAGGCAACGACTACTTGGAGGATGATCTCCAACAGCGCTTCCCAGACAAGCCAATGGTGCTTACTATCCAAGCGCATATTGCCGGCCCTGATGATGTTCTGGACGATGCTACCATCCCATACAAGAGCAAGACGTTCATCCCTGTTGGCAAATTGGAGATCAACAAGGTATCGGATGATAATGCTGCTAAGCAGCAACAGATCGCATTCAAGCCTAACCCTGAGAAGGGCGGTATTGAGGGGATCAAGTCGTCTAACGACCCATTGATTCAAGCACGAAAGGGTGTTTACTGGATCAGTGCAGATCAACGTAGGCATGAGAAGCAGGTTGAGTAGAACACTGTTTACGGACAGTGTTATGTCGAAAGCTAGATATATTATTCACAGTCGAGATTTAATGGCTGAGTGTTTAATTCAGCACAGAACCGGGCCATCAGAAGTGTATAAATGCTTTTAAGTGACTTCAATGGCCCTGATCGGCTTAGCCCAATGGCGGCCCGCAACCTTAAGCTTAGTGGCAGATGAGCGCAGTTCATGGTACAAGGCATCCAGCCATTCTAAACACGAAAATTGTTTCCATAACTCACGTCTTTGGGGCATTTTAATAGTGGCGTTTCCGGCGAGAGAGACGGTAAAGAATATACAAGATAGGAATGAGAAAACATATTGAATAGTAGTTAGTAAATCATCATCCTTGCTTCTACAGCGATGATTCCGCGTTGGCTGCAGCCGCTTTGACATGCCTTGCATTAACAGAGGACAACGGAACAATACAGCTAAAACTTCGGAAAACCTTCGGCCGATGAGGTATTTATGATCGATGAGAAGATTTCCCCCGCAATCGAGGCTTTCCATGACAATGAGGATCCGCTCTTGCTTATCTGCTCGTAACATTTTCGGCCCTTCAGCACCTGAATTAGCATGGCGACACTAGCGTATCCTATGGAGTGCCCTTGCTGCGAATCCACTCTTCATTCACTAGATGACCTGAAAACACACCTACGAACTCGCCAGGTCAGTGTGTTCTCTATTCCATGTCGAGGTTTCTGACTCTGTATAGTCCCAGGTTCAAGCGCTCGAGGACCTGCTTTTTCGTATTATTGAACGAACAGAGCTTAGTGCCTCTGAGGCTATAGAGGGTACACAGACGACAGACACCACGGACACAGGATCCGATGAGACGGATTCTCTGTCAGAGACACCTCAGCTAAAACGAGAACCGGTGACACCGGAGGATAACCTCCAGGTCGAGTCTGACTCCAGCCACATCAGCGATTGTGTCATCGATCAGTCTGAGAAGGACTTCATGCAATTGCTTAAGGATGGAGACCCGCAGTATATCGATTCGTACAGAGTATCTACCGAGAAACGCTGTTTCGAATTGCGTGTAGCTTTTAAAGAGAGAACTGGACAACTTGTCTATCATTGGATTCCAGAGGCCACGGTTCAGAAGTTTGACAATGCTGCTGTTTGCACATACTGGCACGCCCGTGTGGGCGCTGACGGAACGCCTGCAGGGCGCCCCTACGACGAAGTCGATCTTCAAGTTCTCAAGATCGTTGGATACAAGGACAGAACCCAAGCAGACTTTTGGGTTCAGACTGTAGGAGATCCCGTCCTCCACCCTGATCTCATACCCAGAATCGAAAAATGGTCAGAGGATCCAGAGGAACCAGAAGGGAAAGCCTTGTTCCGATACAGGCCTACATACATGGCTGTTGCCGAAGTGCGGAACAAATGGCCCCGCCAATACGAGCACTGGCTGCACAGGCCAAAACGTCGAGAGGATCGCAAGGCTCTCCAAGTCCTCTATGGTCACCGAGAAAACCCAAACTACCAGCGATTTGAAATCTCCAGGCTCGCTTTCAACTGGGCTCCGACATGGTGTGACGAGAGAGTTGTTCATAAATCGCACCCTTTTGCTCTTATTACCTATTACAAGAGCGATCCAACTGTGCGAACGGGAGGGGATAGCACCTTGCTGATTCCACCCAGACTTTTTAAAATTGTGCGATGGCGGAGGGATGAAGACGGAGAGCTCCTTTTTACCTACCAGAAAATCGGAGAGTCTGAGCTTGAGGATGACTTAGAGGAGAGAGATCTAAGACGTATGCAAGAGCTTGATAAGAAGATGCTTAATGTATACAGAAAGAAAAATAAGATATAAGGGTATAATTCTTACACATATTAATATAGGTTTTAAATTATAATCTATTATTAATAGCTAGTTCTTTTATAGCTAGTTCTTTTATAGCTTAAGGATACTTTAGTTATAGGTTCCAGTAGGTAGAAGGTCAACTACAAAACTCAGTAAACCATCAGTAACAGAAGGGACTGTCCCTTTTACTATTTTATTTAATCGAATAAAATGACTCAGTGCCATGTCAGCATGCATGATATGCAATTAAAAGTTTTAAACCAACAGTTGTCGATTATGCCTTGCTCAGCCTGATTCTGCCGCCTCATTTTCAACCCCCGCATCGGTTCTTCGCCTAACTTGTTTCCAAAGAGTTGCTTATCTGACAACTTCAAGTTGTTCATTCTTATGCAATTGTTAAAACGGAAAAATAATGACTACTACGCAGCGTGCCTTCGAAGCGGCGATGCTTAATTTCAAGGACAAGCTCAAAGGCCATAGTTTCTATGACCAAATTATTCAAACGACTAGCATCGAGCAAGTCTACCAGGACATCGAAAAGCTTCAAGAAAAGCAGGCAAAGTCCGGCCGGCTTCGCCATCTGTCTAAGATTGAACCGTTCCTAGCTCGACTTCGCGAATACAGTAGTGTCGTTGAGACGTTTGTGCAAGCCAAGCCCGACATCCTAGCACTGATATGGGGCCCGATAAAGCTTCTCTTGCTATGGGCCGACGTTCTCAAACAGTCATTCGATGCTCTTGTGAACGCATTGAAAGAGATCGGAAATGCCCTGCCTGACTTTTGCGAACTGGCCGAAATGTTTGCCGGTAACAATCGTCTGCAAGCCTTACTGGTGCTGTATTTCCGCGATATTCTTCACTTTTACTTGATTTCTACCAAATTCTTTAGTATGCGCCGTAAGTTTCCCAAGCTCCTAATCCTATCATCCAGGTTAACAACAAAAAAGGTCTCAAAGTTATGTTTGAGATGCTCTGGCCAGGCCATAAAGACAGGATACAGGTCGTAGTAAAACACATGACAAGCCATCGCGACCTATTCAGAAGAGAAGTTCGCATGGAGGAGATACGAAGAGCAGACGAAATGCGAAACCGTGAAATGCAGCATTTTGTGCAAACAGAGGAGAATAACATCGCACAAGAATATGCGAGTCACCGGACCCATATCTCACCTAAGAGCTACGATGGTGATTTATATCGTTTTAGCGAATCTGTTTGCGATGGAACCGGGAAGTGGCTCTTCCGGGACGAATCATTCCAAAACTGGCTCGCTGGTAAAGAGAAGTCAAAGCCTATTCTGTGGCTACGTGGTATCCCAGGAGCTGGTGAGCATATAGTTCTAATCGAAGCCAAGAGATATTTACTAATTGACTACTCTTATAGGAAAGACGCTGCTCGCAAGTAGCGTCATTAAGCACACTCAGTCATTGAATGGCACCCATACCGTGTTTGCATTTCTCACATACATGGACTGTCACATTTCCGCGCTCTCTATCCTCCATTCATTAATCTTCCAGTTAGCCTCTACATCCCTATCTCTAAAGACAATGTTATGCCAATCAGACCTCCAACACCTTGGAAGCGATATGAAAATTGCCAAAACCCTTTTTCAAACACTCATACAAAGTGCAGGCGTCGTTCGAGTCATCATTGATGGCTTAGATGAGATCGAATCTAAACAACGCTCAACGCTGATCAACGAGCTCGTGAGACTAAGCGGTCAATGTGAAGAGTGTCACATCATGTTAAGTAGCCGTGCCGAAAGCGACATCTCTCGCGATTTGGACGGCAAGACTACGGATCTACAGGTCGACAAGAATAACGCTGGTAGTATCCAGGTTTTCGTCAACCGAACTATGGGAGAATGGTTCAAAGAGAGAGGCTTCATTCCAGAAGTGCAAGACCAGCTCCAGGGCTGGGCTGCACCACTAGCATTCCATGCAAAAGGTTTGTTCTTACTAACCTGTCCGACAAGCAGCCCCAAAAACTTATCATAAACATCTCTGACCTGATGATAGGAATGTTTCTTTACGTTAAGATTATTTTCAGGATAATATACTACATCAACGATATTGAGGACATCCAAAATGAACTCGAACATCTCCCGACATCGCTAGAGGAGGCGTATGTGCTTGCCTCCTATGGCTGTTGTTAAACTAATAATCCATAGTTATGGCAGAGTTCTGCAATACATCAACTCTCCCAAGGACCCACAAAGAGGGAAAATCGCTCGCTCGATACTTGGTTGGGTTGGATGTGCCCCGACACCAGTAACACTGAAAGAAATCGAGCAGGCATTGCTAATTGACCCCAAACTCCCTTTCAAGCTACCAAAGGTTAAAGCGGGAGTCAATGTGGTACAGATCTGCGGCCCGATTATCGATGTAGTGGATGGTTATGTCCAATTCGTCCATTTCACTGTTCGAGAGTAGGTCAAAGGAAAACACACTCTGTCAGGGACTAACACCAATCAGATACATCTTCAACTGCAATGTTCCGAACTCCATCTCTCTCTCTGAGACAACACTTGATTTGGCTATTCGCTGTCTGGTGTATATGTGCCAGAACCACCACGACCCAGATCTCACAGAGGATGAAATTGACGCCAACATACTTTGGGGGGCATATCGCTTGCATCACTTCTCCTCAAGCTGCTGGCTTGGCTTGATCTACGGGTATTTAACTTTGTCTGGCTCACAAGCCATACCCGATACGCTTATCGATCAGCTGAGAACACTGGTCGAGACACGATCGTCAGATAAGTACATTAAGAGTAACCAAAGCAAAAGTTCTTTACACCCAGCAATTCTGGGCCTGGAGAATCAGGAGCCTGCTCTGGTAGAGATGCTGAAGGGTAGTGACGACTTTCAGACATCATCGTCTAAGTCGGAATTTCGGATCAACAATAGTGAGTTCGTTAACCATGAGATCCGGTCATAATAATTAACCCGATAAACAGCGGAGCAGTGGTTTCATAGCAGCCCGCTTTCTCTTCCGGAAATTTCAGTTGCTCTCCATGAGCGACTGGATTTCCTCAATGATAACAATCTTTTCGTTACGAAATCACTTTCTTACCATTATGGACCCAAGTACTTCAGATGTGGGTTTTTGGGCTGTCATTATCGTCATTACGGCTTTGAAACGAGGTCAGCTCGCCGAGCTCACGAAAAGAATCACCAGAAGCCATGGAACTGCAACTTCCCAGGCTGCCGATTCGCAACCCAAGGCTTCATCTCACAAAAGATGAGAGATGAGCATTTAGAAAATGGCCACTCACATGTTGTGGATCCTGGCATGTCAACAAATACCCGCCTTCAAAAGATTGGAGACCAAGAACTCCAACCTCTGATCTTTGATCTGATTGAAACCGACAGGGTGGAGATTATTACGGTACTGATGCCTCGGTTGCGCAACTTAAATCGATTGGTGCAGACAGAGATCGCCATCCATGCTGCCAAAATGGGTTCCCATGCAATCCTACAACTGTTCAAGGACTCTGGTTTACTCACCGGAGCATTCTATACACCCAATAATCTAAATTGGTTAAATTTTGGTGATTTGGCCCAGATGGCAATACGATGTGACAGTGTCGGCTTGTCCAAAATTATCCTATGCTGGGTCACGACACTGCACTTGTCAACATTGTCAAGACATGAAATCATCGACTTTCGAAAAGCAGTAAAGAAAATCATCAGAGCCATAATAGAATTGGAGTCCGAGGATATATTTGAGCTATGGAACCCAATACTAGCCTCAGGACTTGGTGTTAAGTACAACACCGTGCATGTTGAGAAAATGTTCAAGTCTCGAGGTACTATAGCTACCACTGACAATATCCCGGGCCGTGAACGTATTCTGCTGAGGATTTGGGAAAGGCTCAAGGTATTCGATACACTAAAAGCGGAAGAACGTGACACAATTCTTCGCAACATCGCCGATTCTAGCTGTTCCATCAATCTGGCGCGTTATGCCATCCAACATGGCTGCGAAGTTAACGGCAAGGCCCAGGAGTACACTCCAACAGCCTTGCAATTTGCAGCAAGAAAGACCACACAACAAGCAGCAGATCTCATGAAGTTCCTACTTCTTCAAGGAGCAGATCCCAACATGGGGGTGGCGAGAAGAAGGGAATTGGCAAAAACCATGATAAGGGACGAAAAGGGGGCAGGAGAAATCTCAAAGTGGCTCGGGCTGACTTGGGACGAGTTAGTTGAGAAAACTACAGAGGAACGCCGAAGAAATAAAGAAAAGGAAACCGAAGGCTCCCACAGTGATTGAGGAATGGGTCGAATATGAAATATCTTGTGTTATATGAAAACCGGAGTTCTGATTTGGAACTCCATTTAGCATTTACATCTTACTTCCCCGAGCAATCATATATGCAGCTAGTATGCTGACTAAGAGTTTTGTATTGAGATGGTAGGCCTTACAGTTGGTGCTCAGATCACACGCCACGCACGCAGCGTCTCTGAGTGAGCCATTGCTCAAGCTTCTAAAGATAGTTAGTTCAGGGTCTCTTTGCCTTCCTACAAGCCTACATACTTTTGAAATCTCATCGTCAATACTATTGCCAGTAGAGTTATCATTGATACCCCACGTATCCCGAATAAGCCTTATTTTTTTAACTTGAATGCTTTGAACATACTAGCCTACGGCGTCAGACTATGCTTGGCACTAAATGGGCTCACCGAGAGAGGTAGAGGGATGTTACTAACCTCCTCGATTGAATCGGTAGTAATATACTTGGTAGCAGTGACGTGCCGCTGCTGACCTATTCGATGAACACGTGCAATCGCTTGCTCTTCGGCCATGGGGTTCCAATGAGGCTCAAGAAGATGCACATGATTCGCCGAGGTAAGGTCAATGCTAGAAAGTGGTTATAATGTTAGTATTCGCTCAAAGTAGGTGTCTAAACACTTACCCTTCCCCGCCACTCCCGAGGGTGGCTAGCATTACAGTACAGCAAGGGTCATTTGCAAATCTAGACAGCGTCTTCTCTCGTTGTTTGATGGAGGACTGGCCATCAATCCTCTCGCATAGGAAACCAGCCTGTAAAAGCGCATTCTGAACGAGATCGAGCATCCTCGTCCAGGAACTGAAAACCACGCTGATCAATATTAGCGACATTTGTATGCTTTTCTTCTGTTTAAATACCTCTTCACTGGTGGTGTCACCGCCTCTTCCAAGTTGTTCGCTTGTTCCAACCGAATGTTGTGTATCAATTTCTTCACCTTCGCAGACGGCGGTGTCTGAAGGTATGAGCCAATACTATCATTCGGTCCAGGTATCGTCTGCAAATTTGCCCCTTGGGATCTCTGCAACCTCCACGTTTCAATGTCCGAAGTAGGTAAGAGGTCCTCTCCATGATCGCAAATTCGGCGGAGATTGTGAATCAGAGACAGGATATTCTTCTTTTCCCTACCCGTCTTTGAATTGCTGGCAGGGTCAGCAGCGCTTTTGGCGGCTTCGGATTCAAAGAAATCGTAAAGGTCGCGGTCATATGGATGCAGGTCACCCTTTTCTTCGCGAATTGTCGGAGGCGGTAGTGCCTGCGAAATGCTAGATTTCGTCCGGCGGAGACACGTTGCTTCAACCAAGATTCTTAGCTTTCGAAGGCCTTCCTGTAGATTATCTCGAATCGGATGGGATATCCAACGATCGAAAATGTCCTTGGCATGGAGAGGCTTCATCTGTATGAAGGCCAGCAATGCCCCGTAGTTATCGATGGAATTGACGATAGGAGTTCCCGTGAGACACCAGCGCCTCGATGACTGGAGCTCACATGCGGCCTGAAATACTTGAGTTGACCTGTTACCGATACGATGGGCTATGTTCATTAAACAAATGAAAGGCTATGAGGAGACAATACTGACCTTCATCTAGAACGACGCGGAACCATTTCTCTGTGAACAATGGACCTTTGTTAGACCAGTCAGACCTTAGGGTCTGATACGTTGTCAAGACGATATCATTGTTTCGGAACTCCTTGGCAAGAGTCTGCCTACCAGTACCATGATAGACAGCAACACGGATCTGACCCGGTATGATATGGTGTTTAATCTGGGCTTGCCAGCCAGGAATCACTGCTCACTATTAGTGGAAGCCTGGTACCACGTCTCCACGGATCGTACTGCTCTTGGGTATGACAACCAACGTTGTCGACGGCTCAGAACAAATCCCTTGGGCTTCCGTGTCCCTTAGCGAGTCCAGCGACCAGCAAATGAGGGAGAGTATGCAGAGCGTTTTCCCAAGCCCCATCTCCTATAAGCCAAACCTAGTCAGCTGCGTGTTAAGCAAAGCCAGGGAGCGAGGGTCATCTCACATCAGCAAGAATACCTCCAGCACAAATAGGCACAGCATCGGCCCTATGTCCAGTTATTCTGTGACAATATTCTCTGGTTCTTATTAGACGCCAATCTCAAGCATCTCGTTTTGATGCCATACCTGTGTCCGTGAGTGGATGCATCCCGTGCAGCAGCCCATAGCGAAGGACATTGAGGATTTTCAAGGTTGACGCACTCCTTCTCACTCATCACAGTGAGAGCTTTGAGCTGATAGCTAGATTCTATTAGTTACTGATGGAACAAGAAGGAGACGATTGTGCGCACTCTTTCAGATGAGTCTGTAGACGCAGACTTGGTTCAGTTGTGGGTCGGATGGAAAGGTCAGCCGCTGTATCAAAAATACCAATGAGCTGACCTTTCTTCTTCTCGTCCAAGGCCAGAGAAGAATTAGATGTACTCTCGTTGTATTCGATGGCAAGATCTTCCAATTGCGGCATACGAGATCCCGGGGTAATGAGGTAATGTGGATTGAAGTATTCCATCTCCAGCTCAAAGTATTCGATGTCGTGGGGTGACGGATGTTGGAGGAAAAGGTCGTTGTTAGATAGTAGGTCTCCAATTTGGGATGCTTCTTCCATGTAGCTGGATATTACAACTCGAAGCGATGCTGGGGCTGTCAACAGAGCGCTGAGTTTTACCGAAGGGCGGTGTAGTAAGTCCGATGGAAACGAGGCGTTAAGGATGCCCGCGTATTCCCCCGTCTCTGCCGTATTTAGCTTGATGATACTTCCACACTCTCGCAGATCGATTGGGGTTTCTGACTCTTGCCGGTCCTTGAAGAATGACGATGTGGCCTCCAAGATTATCTGTTCCAACTCAGCGCCCGCTTGAGGTAATCATCTTGAAGCTCACCGTTCCGAGGCAGACATGGCGAGCTGTCTCTTGAGTCAGTGCCTCGCCTTCGATATCAAGTCTCGCTTCGTCTTTGTTTTCTTCGGTAAGTTCTAAGATGCTGGCCGAGAACCCGTTGTCGCACGGGAGCTGAGGGAGAGATTCAGAATCTGACAACAGAAAATCATCGACATTATCACAAATAATGTCGGGCTCCGGTGATTGCAGACGAATCCTTTTATAGGCACGTTCCACGTCTTGGTTGTCCACATCCATTTTCAGGACCACAAAGTCAACTTTCTGTCAATACAATTTGATGAGATTAAATGAGAGCACGATTATTGGGATGCAGCCTGAATTTTGAGAACGCCTTGAAAAAACGGCAGCCCTGTTTAGCGCCTCGTTGGTGCACAGCCACAACCAAGTACGCCTCGGCGTCAAGTGCCTTGAAACGATTGGGCACCTACTAGATAAAGCGTCGACCAATAAGAAAGACAAATTGAGATAAAGAGTACCTACTTATAAATAGTCATCTAAGGGAGATTAAGATATATAGTAAGTGCATTTATAAGTATAATATAATATACTTTACTTAAAGAATATAAT
>NW_023501410.1:0-17282 GCF_013396195.1 Fusarium tjaetaba | reverse complement strand
AAGTCTATTCAATCTCATTCTTCATTCTTCATGCCACGACCCTTTTTGTCTCTCCCTTTGATTTTTTGCCTCGCGACGCCCATATTATCACCATCAGCGATTACTCCCGGACTAACCGACTTTTCTTTATTTTAACGAATGCGATAATATCACGGTTTGATTTATTTTGGTCACTCAGACGGTATCGCTACGAGCTGGGGTCGGCGCTGCACTCTGCCACCTTTCGCCCAGGGTTCAACCTCCATCATGACTCCTCCAGCTGCGAATCTGAACCTTGACGTTGAGGCGATCTCGGGCATTTGCGGGTATGTCTCTAATTCTGTCATTCTTTAAAGACATCACATACTAATTTCTCCAAAGTTCTATCTCTATTGCCTGCTGGGGTATGTCGCTATGACTGGTCTTACCCAGCCTTGGAACAGCACTAATCGCCAATAGTTGTCGTCTTCTCTCCTCAAATCATTCAAAACTTCCAGCGCAGCAGTGCCGATGCCCTCTCGATCCAATTCATCATTGTCTGGCTTCTCGGCGATGTTTTCAACATTCTGGGTGCCGTCCTTCAGGGCGTTCTACCGACCATGGTACGCTTCACGCTCAGCCTCAATCAACCCGTTCAAGCACCGAATACTAAAACAATTACTTTTATAGATCATTCTCGCTATCTATTACACGATCGCCGATATCGTCCTTCTGGGCCAGTGCTTCTACTATCGTGGTTTCACATGGCGCGATGCCCCGACCCCTACTGCGAAGCCGAACACCCCGGCCCCTGGTGAACCCAACGAGCGCACTGGTCTGATCGCCCACGATCGTCATGAGGAGCGCCGCGGCTCAGACTGGTCTGGCCTGTCACCCGCTGTTCCTCACATCGCCGAAGATGCCACTCCTCAGACCCCTACTATCCTTCAGACCGTGGTTTGGAACACTATCATCGTCTTGATGGTCATCGCAGCTGGTGTTGTTGGCTGGTTCTTGGGTCAGAAGGCTTCTACTGGCGACAAGCATGGCGACAACAATGCTGGAGGCGAGGATAGCCTTCACTTCAGTCTTTCGGGTCAGATCTTCGGATATCTCTGCACAGTCGCATACATCGCTTCTCGTCTTCCTCAGCTTATCCTGAACTGGAGGCGCAAGACAACCGACGGACTGAGCATGCTCTTCTTCCTTTTTGCATGCCTCGGAAACATCACCTATGTCTTGTCCATCTTCGCTTACGAACCCAAGTGCAAGCACGATGAATGCCGACCCGGCGAGGCTCGTCATATTTACGGCAAATACATCCTCGTCAACCTGAGCTGGCTCGCTGGCAGTCTTGTTACTCTCTTCCTCGACTTGGGTGTCTTTGCTCAGTACTTCATGTACAGCAAGCCAGAGAGCGCTGCTACGCCTACTCGTCGACGAATCAACGACAACGTTACTGAGGAAGATGAGTACGATGATGACGAGAGTCTCAACGAGGACAGCTGGGACCAGCGTCCTCTGCTCCAGAGGGGTGACTCTGTCTATCACCCATGATTTAAATTTTATCTTCTGAAGGGCTCGCGCCTGATATGACAGTTTTTTGTTTTGCTTTTTATTTTCCTTTGTTCTCATATCTCCCCTGACTGGTTGGGGCACATGTAGGATCGAACAATGGCAGGCGTTTACTGTTGGATGAGAGAAAGAAAAAAGGAAACGGAAAAGGAATCAAAAATAAAAATTAGCATCAGGATTGGGTTGCTATCATGATGGAGTTGGGAATATACGATGTTTATTCGGATTTTAGATCGACGCACCTCTCAGGGGTTAAGTTTGTTCATAACATGAAGCTATAAATCTATTTTGTATTTACAAGGCAGCCAGTGTCTCAACAGAAGAATCAATGTTGTTCTCTAAACTAAGATCGAGAGTGAAGGGAAATATCGGCGAGTAGCAATCAAAAGTCTAAGCATTATTATCGTCAAACTTAGAGGCTCCTCCACTCATTGGTATATTAAGCTCATAGCATTAGTAGGTCCTCGAGTAACACAAATTCCATTATTATATTGCTCCTAAGTTCTACAGATCAGTATTGTTGGCGGCAACCTGCTACTCCTTTGAAATGCTTTAGTAGGCGACCAATATCGTTGAGGACGTGAACTACCCTGTACACTCATGTAAAGATCCATGTCTTCAGAATCATCAATGCCTTACACAAATCATAGTTCTCCTTACAATTTGACTCGGTAAGGAAATCACTGATTGCTCTCTTTTTTTGTCATATCGCAAGGCTTGCTTGTTGATTAGACGAATACTGATCATGCGTTGGTTCATAGAGTTCAGTCGGTGAAATTGGGTTTCCGTGACGTTTACATTTATGTATAACCTCAACACCGATCTCATGCCTGCGGTTTCAGTAACGGATAATTATACAAGTGTGTTCAGAATGATAAGGAACAAAAGAGTTGGGATATTTAGTGCTCAGGTTCCTTGGGTCCAACAGGTCTCTGCAGGCAAGCAAGGCGACGAAAGAAAACCTGGGACATCTTTTCTAAGTTATATAGATATTTAGGTAAGTTTAGTGTAGATTTAGGATATCTTTACATATCTTATTTCTGGTACCTAAGCTTAGGGTCAGGTGTTTTCCTGCTTCCCGAGGGCAAGATGCTGTCAACCTAATTGTACAGGTGAAGTCTCAGTCCTGATCGACAGCATCATTATTGGCATCACTTAGTTATGCATTTGTAGATATGCAGTGGATTGCTTGGCCTTTCCGGTTAAGCATTGAAAAAAGGGATCTCATGTGAGAAGCCGAGATTTGGTTTGGCGTCTACTGGGTATATCGGTGATACTAAACCAAAGAGTTGATAGACAACTCTGAAGCCCACGATACAGCCAAACAAAAGGTTTTCGGCCCGCCAAAAGAGTCCCTCTGAAGCCCCACCCTCTGAAATTTTATGTAACCCTCTCGGGCAAAAATCCCTGCAGTGCGAGCGCCGAGCAGTGGCACGCACCGATACTTCGGCCACGTTGGTGTTAGCGTGATCACTCGAGAAAAGTTGGTGGTATAAAAAGCCAATCTTCTCCCATCCTTTGAATTCTTTTTTCCTTTTCTCATTACATCAGTAGGTAGAAACTTCACCGTCATGTGAATTTTTACTTAATGGCGGCTCCGCGAAAGCGGCTTGCTGAGAGTCAGATTTGTCGATATCTGGTTTTCCGTTCCCGGCCTCCTATAGCAACGTGATCGCTCTTCCTAATCAGCCATGGACGTCGTCAGAGGTTCTTTGACTGTGGGGTGATCTCGACATACTATTGAACTCCTAAACCTTGAATATCGTAAGCTCGTAGATTGCGCGCGTGTAGACTGCTCTGCTTGAGCAAGCCTCACATGAAGCCGGACCGCTCGTGTCTACGCTGAAGGTCAGTGCTCTTTGAGCCTCCGAGAGAAACACCAAAATCGTTGGTCTCCGCTGAATTCTCACGGTTGCAGAATTTGTTGTCTGGAGATGCTCGAAAGTGGCTGGGCAACCAAACGTTTGCTGCAAACTTTTCGGTGGCTCTGAACAGGCAAATTTGTTGTTCAACTCGACACACCACACGATTTCTCATGATACAGATTACACTGTATATCTAAAGAGTCATGGCATGCAAACTCTGCGCATAGCGTCGCGATTTGCTCGTACCAAATTTGCATCCACCAGATTTGCGAGTATAGCCAGTCGTTGTATTGCTTCAGATTATGTTGCAGTGCGTCACGACTGGGCACAGATTTATAGACAGATGCTGGTAAAAGCACTGTTAGAGAATATCTCATCAATAAACACCATAAAACATTTTACCTCGCTGTAATGTCTCCCCGTCGTCAATGACCTTCGGGGTCCAAGGCCGTGATAGCACGTGACGGGACAGAACCTGGAATCTTTGATGGGCGAATGGGCAGAAGTGGAGCCCAAAAAAATCTAAACCGGAGGAAGCCTTCAGATTTGCCCGAGATTCGGACAAGACTCTCATTGACGTGCGACTTTTGTCAAGGCCGATTAATCCACCCAAATCTACATCTCACCCACCCTCTCCTCGCCTACCTACTCGGTCGTCATCGCCCATAATGTCTTCTCTCTGGAACGCTTTCACCAGCGGCAATAAGCCCGCCCACCAACAGCAACAGTCGCAGTCTCAGTCGCACCAACAACCCACGACACAAGAACCCGCGCATTACGCCTACGACCCCACGGAAGGTCAGGGCGTCGAGTCTTTTCTTCAGAGCTCTGCCTTTGCCGACCCCTCGCAATTACATCCCCTCGCCGGCCTCAACAGAGATACTCTTGAATATATTTCCCTCGAGGATTCAGCCCTATCCGAGCTGCCTGGTGGCCAATCAGTCCTGCCCTCGCGAGGCTTCACAGACGACTTGTGTTATGGTACCGGAATCACATATCTCGCTGGTCTGGGAATCGGAGGTGCTTGGGGTCTGCAGGAGGGTCTCCGAAGGTCGGCTGGTCAGCCTCCTAAGCTGCGATTGAACGCTGTTCTCAACTCGGTTACTCGACGAGGACCTTTCCTCGGTAACTCGCTGGGTGTCGTCGCTATTATCTACAACTGCATCAACTCATTGATTGGATCTGTCCGCGGAAAGCATGATGCCGGAAACACCGTCCTCGCTGGTGCGCTGAGTGGTATGCTCTTCAAGAGCACCCGTGGACTTCGACCCATGGCCATCTCTGGTGGTATTGTGGCTTCTGTCGCTGGTGCTTGGGCTGTAAGTGCTATTCTATGATATACCCTGTTCAGCTGCTAACCTCTCACCAGATTGTCCGACGATCTTTCTTCCCTATCCCAGAGCCCGTTCCTGCGGTTTCTGACGAGCTTACTCTGTAATACCATTATGATACACCTATTCACCGTTGTCGTCAATTGATCGACTCGTTATAATCGTGCCTTTGTGGGCGCACGGCACCGACGAAAACAAATGAACGAAGAGAGGCGAGACGAGCTGGAGGATGCAGTACGGGAAGAGAAGGGATCCCCCGTTGTATATGATATGGGCGAGACTAGGAGTTTGGTAGCATATGGATTGTAACGGACATCTCTCCTCCCATGGGCAAGTGTACATTACATGAGGTTCGGTCAGCGAGCATTAGACGATTGTGATAGGGGCTGGGCGTCTGGTCATTAATGATTAAAATGTTTGAATAGTACTGTAAGTTAAGTTAAATGCAGTTAACCAATGGGTTTTCACGGCAGCCTGTGCTTTAGTCCATGGAAGCAGTACCTCCTGACAGTGCCAGCACTGGCCGAGATCGGTTGCCTGGGTAAGATTATACACAAGAAAGAGGCGCCTACCACTTCGCCATCTATTTACCACAAACATACATTCACAGCAAATGACCATCGCACCCTCAACTTTTCATCTTCATCCCCATCGCACAAGCTGAGATGGCTTGATCTTTCCCACAACACACGACACTCAACATGGAACCACACGATCATGGCAACGGCCAAGGCGCATTCCAGATCCATCTAGACGCTGTTGAAGAGCTTACTCGCGACGATCGTCCATCTCCCGCGCTCACAGGCAACCCCTTAGGTGCTACTGACAATCCCCAGGGCGACAGAAATGCGGCATCATCAAGCAAGGCACCCAAGCAGCCCCGGAAACCACGAACTCCCAAACAAGGTATCGCGGATGCGAGCCTGAAGGAGTTCAAAGAGATCATGATACAATATCGCCTTGATCACTGGAGAGCAAGGGCGCAGATCGTCCATGTCAAGGGTCAAACTAACCTGACAGCTTTGTGGAGCCCACAATGGGCTGGCTTCAAGGTTGCGGACAGCGGGATGAACATGTTTGATGGCTTCGACCGAACGTGGTTTGTACCATTCGACATAACCACACCTCTGCCTGCACAAAAGCGGGAGGTCGCAGAAGACCTCCAGAAACGACGCCTTGAACTGGAGGCTGCATATCGCACCAAGGTCGAGAGAGACAAGACCTTTCTAACGAAACTGCAGCACCTAATAGAAGAGGAGGTTAAGGAGACATGCCAGACGCTGTGGGAGCCCAACGCTTACGATCCGGACCGGGAGCCAGCAAGATGGGATGATGTGCGAGCAAGCTTCCAACTCAGTCACTTGGTCACTATGATAGCTCAAACTCGCTTGGCCGTTGGCAAAGAACAGCTACCAGGGTACTACCAGGTCAAGGTCCTCGATTTAGGGGTCGACGGTAAGATTACTTACCAGAGTGTCAATCTACCTAGCGATGTCAGTATGGAGGGACTGCTTTCACGAATGAAGGTTAGGTCTCCTCCCGACAGTGAACAGAGCCAGCATACTATCAACGTCCTTATAAATAGACTCAAAATTGTTTGGCAACGTGGAGATGAAGCACAGCGAAAGAAAGCCAAAGGCTTATATCGCCAGCTCAATGAATTGGTGCTGGTAGAGAAACCTGAAGGTGAGAGGTACACTTGGGTTTTCAAGTTGAGAAGCAATTCCAATTTCTGTATTCCGGCGGGCAGGTTACCAGACCGTCTTCGTACGTGGACGAAGTTGAACGAAACAACCTACCAAGAGCTACTCGAAGGCGTGCGAGCAAAGAAACACCCGGTTTTTATTCGAGTGAGCATTATGGATGCCCTTTACTGACCATTGCTAACATTGTGTGAAATAGCCTTAGAAAGTTCGACTTCGCCGGTGGTGGCCTGAAGTAGATGATCTTATGAACCAAGCTGAAGTTTTCTTTGGCGAAGCCGGGCTGGCGCCATTTCAGCTTGATATCGTGGATGAACTTCTTGCCAGCCGCACCCAGGAAGAAGTCCAACGAGCAGCGAAAACAAAACAAGCGCTGGACAGAGCAAAGCTTGCGACTATGGGGAGGCTTGATTCTCCAAGTAAGAACAACGATGATGACGAGTTTGGCAGTTTATGACAACGATTCATGGGATGAAAAGGGATGGATCTTGCTCCCTTATGGATGAGTTGCTATCGTGATGATGAATTGTTTACACATGAAGTGAGGGGATGAAATTGCGCGGTGGACAAATCCATGTGCATTCAGTATGATAGACGAACCCATTGTTTCGTTTGGCAAGTTCACACAAGTAAACCAATGAGTATATTGTAAGAGAATAAGAAACTCGTATTACTACCTACCTAGGTCGGCTCAAAGAGCTCAAGTTTACGACAGTTTCTCTACCTTATATCCAATGCTCAAGGCAGAAGCACTGTCACCACAGTGGGCATCACAACAGCCATCTTTGCTCATCCACCGCCCACTCAACTTGAGCATAAAACAACACATTCACTTTCTAAACCCTCTAGAAACGCATAGTTTTGCTTGTTATAATCTCGTCGGCATAATGTGCCTTCCCTGTTTCCCGTGGACATGGACAAAATGCGAAGACCCTTATGACAATTTGCACAAAGCCCCTAAGCAGTCTGTCTGGGTCCATGATGGGCAGAACTGGGAGCTTCAGAGAGTGGTGAGCATACATATTTCCTTGAATTTCATCTATTTCGTCTTTTCCATTATTGCGGCCCTTTACCCTATCAAATCCCCTTCAAACTTGCGGGCCACCTGGTCCCGAGCTTGCGTCTGGACTGCCAGTGACAACCGACCGGAGGGCAAAGTCACCACAAAACGTGCCATTGAAGGATATTAAAACATAAGCAAACCAAATTCGGCACGCGAGGTGTTGTGTTTGTGCTGTACTGCCGCCTTGAGTGCTGTTTGTGCCCTGTACGCACGAGTGGTATATCTTCTCGAAGTGCCTCTCCCATCTGAGAGCTTCTTCTTCGTCTTCTTTCCTTCTTTTCCTTCTTCGAAGGTATCGCGAGATCCTGAGGCTTCTGATTCACGAGCCCTGAAAGTGGATTTCTTTCCCAATCTCAATTGTTCGAGTTGCACACAAAAGAAGCGATCATGGCCTCGGCAGGTGCCAGCGCCTTCAAGTCTCCCAAAATTCCTCGACGACCCAAGACCCCCGAGACTCGTCAAGTGCACTTTGGCTCTCAGATCAAGCCTGCTACTGCTACTGCAAATTCTGCATCTGCATCAGCATCAACATCTGGCGCCTTGAACGAGGGCATCACGGGCTACACTACTGCCAATTCCCCCAGCGGCGGCTTCAGTGCTGGTATCAACGGTGTTACAGCTCCTAGCACTGCTCGAGCTACGACAACTACAACCACTGCTGCTACCGGAGCAACCGCTTCTGCGCCGGAGGAGAAGGGCAGCAATCAACCCACGAGCTTCCCTGCGCTCGGCCTAGGCCCTAACGCACAGCCTCAGTGGCATATCAGTGCCGACCCGACTCAGAGCCTCGCGCAACAAGTGCCAACTGGTTTCGTCTCGCCTACCCCTCAGCAGCACCAATTTCTCCCCCCTCAATTTCATCCTCATCCTCACCCTGCTCCCTTCATCAACGCAGGCCCAAACCCATTCACCCCATCTCCAATCACCTACATCGGAATCGGTCCTCAGTCTCCCGCTGTCAACACCGCAAACATGGGTGACTATCAGAACGCTGCGCCTCCTGTTCATGGCATGAACTTTCAGCCGCCTGTTCCTGACACTACCTTTGGTCCCATGCAGCACGTTTATGTGCCTCGCTTTGACAATGGTCTCGCTGGTGTCCCAGTCGGGGCCTATGCCGGTGTTCAAGTTTGTCCACCCTCTTTTTCTTATATTGCCCCGGTTGCCCCTACTGCCCCTCTCTTGTCTCCTGTCCCAACGACGACTCCCGCCGCCTGCACTACAGTTGTGGTGCCGAAGACATTCTATTTGAATGGTTACACGTATTATGCAAGTTATCTTTGCTGATTTATCTTTGTGTTTCGGCTACGGCGTGGAGTCGGCCTGAATCAAGTGGTTCAGTGCACCTCCGTGACTTAGTGACTGAGCGGCGGTCTACATTTTTTCTTTCACTCATTCCTCAAAATCTCACCATAACTATTAACAAATACTGACAAGTTCTATAGCAGCCCGCCGTCGGTGGTATGGCTCCCCAGCCCACCGTTCAAGGCAGCTACGTCGTCCAGCAGCAGCCCTACTACTACCAGCAGCCGACCATGGGCCAACAGCCAGTCCTCGTTGCTGGCCACCAGCCCCAGCAGTTCGTGCAGCAGGTTCAGCAAGTCCCAGGCGTTCCCTCGGTCGGTGTTGCTGGTGGAGCTGCTTTGCCCGGCACGGTCCCCGTCTTTGCAGGTAATGTCCCTGGTGGTCACCATGTCCCTGATGTCACTGGTGTTGGTCGTACCGCTGGCGAGGAGCAGCTCCGTCAGATCCAGTTTGCGCATGCGAACAAGATGTACGAGCCTCAGGACTTCAAGCCAGCTGACGATGACCCCTCCCGTTTTTACTATGTTCGTGAAGTTGACGGGAACTGGACTCAGCGCAACCGATTTACCATTGATCACATGGGTGACTCCCGCTGGTATGTGACCGATGAGGGTTGGTTTTACGCCGTCCGACTCCCCAACTAAACGACGCGGCCAGTAAGTTAACCTCCCCTTGCCTCATCTCCCGGGCCTTTCAGCTGATAATCTGTAGACATACCACGAAACCCACAAGAATGATTCATTGGAAAATCGTTTATCGCAAGCTGTGAGAAATCTCTTCACAATGAGTCGAAGGCGTACTAATAATTTTGCAGTTGGCTTCGCCCCCGACCGAGAAATTGATTTGAACTCCGTCACCATGTCTTCCATGTAAGTAGTACAAAGATAATATGGCGGCACAAGCTGACTTTGAAAGGGATGATAACGCTTCTCGTCCTTTGTCCAACTTTTCGACTTATAGAGAGCTCATGCTCAGTTATGCGATTGAGATTGTATCGATGAATAAGACGTCTCTCGGATAAGGACATGGACCGTTTTGAGATTGCGCAAGGAAACACTACCTACCGACTGCAGATAGGAAACTGCTTTGCATCATTCCTCTGAGGATATTCACTGCTACGGTTAATTGAAATTGTATAAAATGGCCTCGTTGTGATTGTTCTGCGTGAAGGAAAAGAAAACAGCATCACATGTCGTTGCTTTAATGTGGTGCAAGTTACTAATGCAAGTCATGGATGCATGTGGGGTAAACTTACACTGGCTGTTCCGACTGTTTCGTATCCGTACATCCTCGGTAATTGCATCATCGGTTCATGGAAGGTTTATCAGATCATTCCTGTTAACTACATCCATTGATACGCTCATCTCATTTAAGATCCGAGACGCCACTATCAAATCTAAGTCCTTTTAAGATCAACCGAGCTTATTGCCTCACCTTGTTGGGTCTATACCCCGCCAACAGGTAAGAAGAGCTATCTTAATCATGATCCATGAGGATACTCTGGTGATCTTAGAATGAGCTTAGAGGACTTTCTGACAAGTTTCTAGAATCTGAGTTTTTTGTTACCACAAGACCTGCGCAGTCTTCCAAGATACGCCATCATGCTTCTTATCGGTCTCACGGGTTCAATTGCCACAGGCAAGACGACAGTGTCGTCAATGCTCTCATCACAGCCCTACAATCTCCCGATCATAGATGCAGACATTCTAGCGCGCAAGGTTGTGGAGCCGGGAACTCGTGGGTATGAAGCTATTGTGAAACACTTTGGGCCTACGACACCCGAACTTCTCGTTCAACCATCAGAGAAGATGCCAGAGGATGGACCAGACGGCAAAGGTAGACCACTTAACAGACCGGCATTGGGGAGACGAGTGTTTGGCGACTCAGAGGAGCGAAAGAAGGACAGAGCAGTTCTCAATCGCATCGTTCATCCGGCTGTTCGATGGGAGATGTTCAAGTCGGTCGTTGGATGTTACTTCAGAGGCCATTGGGCTGTGGTTCTGGATATCCCACTCCTTTTCGAGAGTGGCCTCGATCGCTTCTGTGGCGTCACAGCTGTAGTTGCAGTCCACGACCCAGCAGTCCAGATGCAACGTCTGCGTGCGCGTGATCCTCACCTCAGCCCAGAAGACGCCGAGAACAGGGTACGTAGCCAGACAGATGTTCGAGAAAAAGCCCGACGATGTGAAGAACGAGGAGAAGGCAAAGGGATTGTGCTTTGGAACGATGGGTCACGGGAAGAGCTAAAGGAGCAACTGGATAAGGCCATCAAGGAACTGAGAAAGGCGAGCCCCGATTGGTGGTCATGGTTATTGCTTGGATGTCCTCCTCTGGCAGTTGCAGTTGCGACGTGGAGGTTCTGGCAGAATCTTATCATTAATGAGAGATGGGAGGAGATGAAGTTGAATGCGAAGCTGTGATAGTGAATTATAGGTGCCTTAGGGAGTTTGTTTGTTTGCTTTTAGTGGTTGAAGGGTGGATAATAGGCAGGTACAGGTGAATTATATACACAAGGAGGAAGGAGCCCCAACTCAAGCTCGCTCCTGCCTCTTTTCTCAACCACGAACCAACCCTTTTCATCTCAGCGCATTTCATTTCTATTACTTTTTACATCTTTTCACCAAAACATAGCACAGCCTCTACATGCCCTCTTTACACTTCTTTTCTGATGTGTAGATTGCCAAAACACTAGGGCTGTTACCACTTTGTCTTCTCTTCGCCTTGACAGCTGCGAGCAGTTGACAACAACAAGTCTTCGACTATCGCCCAGACCGTCAGGGTGACCTCTCATATCCAACCTCAAACCAAACGCACAACCGTCTTTTTCTTGACATTTTGACCCTTCTAAAGACATACATACTATCTTGATAATTTCTTTGGTACAGCAAACTTCTTTGGTGCGATGGCAAATCGCAAAGCGAAACTCCCCACGCATTTTTGCGAATGGGTAGTTGGAACAACAATCGAATCTGTTATCGGCGCCATCCCTCAGAACAAATCCCCTAAGAAGCGAGACGTCGTACGTGTTGCGGTCACCACCGATGATGAGTCCGAAGAGGACACCGTCTCGGTCACCTACCCACGCACTGGACGCAACTATACACCTCCGCCTGCCAACGAAGCAAAGGCCGTGGCCAAGAAGAAGGTCCGGTTTGAGGCTCGCCAAAATGTCCCCCTCAAATCTGCTATGAAGCAGACCACCACCACAACTCCCGTGGACTCCTCAGATGAGGCATCCGACTCCGGTCCAGAAACCGAGTCAGACTCTAGTCAGTCGGCATACATATCAAGCTCTGATGCCACCGATTCTGATATTGAATACTCAGTTGAGTGCGTCAAGCACAAAAGGCAGAGAAAGAAGAAGCGCAGACAGACACAGGCCGAAGAAGACACCGAGAGTGACTGGGACTCTGACCCAGAACCAGGCTGTCCCTGCCAGAGATGTACAAAGGGCCGACAGATATTGCAAAGAGTATGCCAGAAAAGGAGCAAGGAAATCACACCGCCAAGCCCCGAAACTTCTGATTCGGACGAAGAAGAAGCACCCCCCAACACTGAGCAACAATCTGGTAAGAACAAGAGGAGATGTCTAAAGAAAGCAAAACCAACAGAGCCTGACCCCAATACTTCTGACTCAGATTCGGAGTCTGAGATCCCAGCACATAAGAAACGGAGTCAAACCAAAACTCAAGGCAAGCAGACAAATGGAAAGAAACCGCAAACCGCGCCTCAGGCTCCCATGACCAAAAAGGAACGAAAAGCAATGAACAAAAAGGCTAAGCAGCAGCAAGAGCAAGAGAAAGAGATTGAAAGCGAAACCTCTGACTCACCCAAGGAAACAGAGGAGGAAACTGAGCCAGAAGAGGAGCCCAAGAAACAGAACAAAGGCAAGCAGAAGAATAACAAGAAGCAGAAAGGAAAACAGAGGAAACAGGAACCGGAAAATGAAACCAATAAAGACCAAGAGGCTGCCCCAGCTGATGAGGCCCCCGAAGCTTCCAAGGACACAGATCAAGGCAAGTTCAGAACTATAAAAGGAAAAGCAAAGGCACAGCCTGAAAAAAAGGGCGGAGTCAAGAAGGGCAATTATCCCGAAGGACTACCAGTTCCTCATATGTGTCGACCACAGCTTGTTGAGCCTATCAGGGCTCAGGTCGTTCGGATAGAGCGCGTGATCAAAACTCTACAAGATCCAGCACCTAACGCTTACTACGATGCAGAACTCAATTACTTGAGAGCCTACGACGGCCCTGGATACGGCAATCACCAAAGCAATGCGTTGTACCCAGAGCGTGACGCCTTCGGTCGCCCTCTGCCCATGGGCCAGCCTCATCCCATGCAGAACCCTTTCTACTATGGCTTCAACAACCCACAGCAGTATCCCAACTATCCACAGATGCCACCATTCCACCAGGGCTACGCAGGAGCTCCTCTACCCCCGGATGCATACTCACAAGTTCCCATCACACAAGGGATGGCCCCTCCTCCGTGGTATGCCATGGGTCCTCCTCCAGGAGTTCCCCCCTCTGGCTACTACGGACACAGGAGCCCTGAAACCAACGAGAACACTCCGGTTTCCAAAGCGGAGAAAAATAACGTTGGCCCTCCTGGAAGTCTTACTGTAAGTGATTATTAAAGAAACATGCGGGCCGGACCGGATTTAACTCGTGGACCCAGGGCCAGGCCAATCCATACTACAAGAGAAAGTCACAAAACAACGATTGGGAAAGATGGGAAAGCCGCCGTTCTGTGCCCAAGGAAAATGGCCATCCTCCAGGTTCCGATAAGGCTGGGTCCAACGGGTCCAACGGATCCAACGACTGGAACAAAAATAACGATCCAGTAGCTAGCTGGAACGATGGAGGAGCTGACAACAAGGGCCAGGATGAATGGGCCGCAACGGCCCCGGACAACAACCAGAACGGAAACGACTGGGGTACAAGCAACGAACAGGTAGTTAACGATTGGAATAACAGGATCACTCAGGATAGTAAGCCGGCCGAATGGCCAATATCAACTGGCGAACAAGATCAGAAGCAAAACGGTTCGGGAGATGGCTCGAATCATTCGAACAAGAGCAATGATACTTTGAAAAAGAACGGAGCTCATTGGGGCGAGGACACTTACCCAGGCAGTTGCCCCCCTAACACCTGGGGTGAACAACAGACCACAAGCAGTGCTGGGCAATCAGCTGACAACAACGTGGGCATCTGGGCTCCCACAGAGGTGAATGGGAGTGGGAATGGAGACGGGAACCAAAACCCTCCAGCAGTAGTAGGAGATGGTGACAACATCATGCCTGGCACATGGGTTGAAAGCACTGAACCTGTGCCAGCTTGGGGAGATGCTACTGCAGCACGGGAGACGAACGGCCAAGCCGTAAACTGGTAATAGAGATTGGAAACTTGCTACATGCGGAGATGAGAAAGGTGTCTAGTTTAGCTAAGGGGGTATGGTATCCGCAAAATCACTCAGTGTACTACAAGATGCTATGACTAAATGCCTCCCAACCGAATCAATCAATCAACCAATATTCAACCCCATGTATCTGCTGTGACTTTTGTCTTGTAACATTTGATGCATTATAATGCCATGATGCAAACCAAACAGCCCTAACTAGCTATCGTCGAGTCGTAATCGTCCTGTTCGTGTCAGAAGTGGAATAACATCAACTCCGCGAACCGTCTTGTGCTTGGTACAACAACTGCACAGCAAAGCAGAAAAGCAAGAGCACGAATTGCAGAACCAAGCCGAGCGAGAGATAGTAGGGCAAGCATTGTCAATCAGAGGATTGTGCAGCCGTGGATGGACCTGAGCGGCCATGAATCAGCTTTGTCCTGGAAAGGGAGACGTCGTTTTAGCCTGGGAGACGGACACGACGACGAGCACAAGCTCAATGAGGGGCAGTGCATATTAAAAGGGGGCTTGACAGGGCATGGGAGGCATGAAGAGTTGTGATCTTATAAATTTCACTTACCATCTGGATGTCTCCCATTCCACAATCCACGCGCAGCATATCTTGAGTCGCTCTCGTACGCTGGATGTGCCCAGGAGTCGATATTTCTCAATATCTTTGACGGGCAACATGCTGGCAAACCACCATGGAAAGATGGCAGGGTCTTCTGGACACTCGCCGTATATAGTCAACATGCGTTCTGTCAACCAGGGGACACTCTGTTGGCGCATTCGAGCGACAAAAGATGAGGCATAGCGCATAAGACTCTGTGTAGACATTGAGTCGATCTCGGTGGCTGAAGTTGGCATGTGTGGACTTGAGGAATCAGACCGTGGTAATGGCGATGTCGGTGTTGGTTCAGTCGGTTCCTTGACAGTATCCATTGCCTGCATGGGTTGTTGATCCTCAGTCTCTATCGGTGTCGCTTCAGCAGCCTCAGCAGCTTCTTCATCCTCGAGGCTAACATCGTCTATCCTTTCAGTCTTGCCGACAATGTATCCGTCGAGATAACTGTGTTCGAGAACGCGGAAGCGTGACAGGCCCACAGTCTCAATAAGACTCCGACCATCAGGGAAGAACTGGACATTAACGATGCGGAGAAGCGTGCCTAGCTCGTGAAAGTTCGCATCGGCGGGATGTTGGGGTCGTTTAGGGATTACCATACCGAAAGTATGGTCTCCTTCCAGTGCTCTCCGGATCATGAGTCTATATCTCGGCTCAAAGATGTGGAGGAATGTCGGCATCTGGGGAAACGACAGCGTGCATACAAAGAGAGCGAGGTCGTAATCCTGCATCTGAGCTACACGCTCAGCGTCCAGTGCCTCCTTTCGGGCATTGACTTCCTCCAGCCAAAATGTTTCGATGATGCGCTTAATAGTCTGATTGGAGGGCGATGAAGTTTGACTTAATAGGGGGCTGATAGCCAGTGGGCGACGACATATCGGGCAATACCGTGAATGATCAAGAATGCGATGTAAGCATGATCGACAGAAAGTATGTCCGCAAGAGGTTGTAAGAGGATCGTAGAAGAGTGCGTAGCAGACTTGACAGTCCATCTCAGCGCGAGTGGCGTCTTGTGCTTTTCGAACAAGCCCTGTATCATCAGCATCAGAAGGTGGTGATGGCGTCGCTGATGTAATTTCGTCGTAGTATATATCGGCTTCATAAGACAGGTCACCCTCCTCCGCCAGACGATATGTGGCGATAACCTTTCCACCGGGTATCACCTTTGTATATGCTTCATCGTCGTCCCTCATGGAGGAAACGCCTGCGGCAGCCCAAGGGTCGGGCCACATGACCTTGGTCGCCAGGTCGGTAGTTGGAGACTCGTTCTTAAATCGTTCGATCTCTTCCCTCACGTGTTGCGCCGTCTTATTGAGCACAACATCAACAGCGCAGTCGCCAATAGCATGTTCCTTACCGCAGTCCTCAAAGGGACATTTAAAGCCACGGAGTCGGTCTGGAGCGGCGGGATATGTTATGTTGGCTCGCATGTGTGTGCCTGGTAAACAGCGCCGGCACAGACTTTTACCGCAGGGGAGGCTGATGGGCTCATCTAAGGGCAGTGAGCAGATCTGACACTGGAAGAGCCGGACGAAATCGCGAGGGGCGACATCGCGATGGCGAGAAGTGTTGGCAGAAGGTGACTGCGGCTGCGGTTGTGTTACTTGTGTCGGCGACCGTTGCCGGCCCGAGTCCGGAGGTTCGTGGTCGGAATCGGTGGGCGGATCGGGGGTCCGTGACTGTCGAGGACCGGGACCAGAACCGGGACCGGAGGCGGAATCGGTCGCGGCGGCTTGCGACGTGCCTTCTGAGGACATGAACGTCTATAGATTGTATGCGTATGTATAGTACAACTAAGATAATAGGTGGTATATAGGTTGATTCTTGAGTCGTTACTCTTGGTTATGTCGTAGGGGGCGTCGAAACTCTCTAATAAGGTGCGAGCCTCTGTAATGATGCGTTATTGGTAAAAGGAGCCAGAAGTAAGTAAGTAAGTAAGTAGTAGTGTTGCTTTGAGGTGAATAGAAAAAGAAGTTGCTGATATCCCCGAATTCTATGCGATGCCTTGGCCGCTATGTGATCTGCTATATCGTCGTCGTGTTTGCTGTGTTTGGCGATCAAGACAAGTATTGCGGTCTTGTTGGCGTAGCCGTTGATAGCGTGTCGAGTGCATTAATGAGGCCGAAGCAGTGTCCAGATGACGAGGACAAGCCGTAGACAAGATAGACATCGATTCTGTGGGATAGTAAGATTACAAAGATCGTATCGCTGATGTTGAGCGAAGCATCTCTCCGTTGTTTGGGTCGAGGCGGTAGTGGTGTAAGTGTATGTAAGAGGTATAAGATAGGTAGGCGTGTAGAGAGATTGGTGGGGGGTTTAATGAGATGAAGTAGTACTGGTACTCCTCGAGCAGCGGGAAGATGTCATAGGTTTAAGATGACGAGAATCGTTTAAAACGGCTGCCGAAGAACGAGCCCACTTTGTTCTGGGATTTCTGACAGGGGTATAAGGGGAGGGGAGGGG